>NW_007730563.1:19661-32848 GCF_000696425.1 Galeopterus variegatus
GCCATTGGCTGGCTGTGGCCATCAGCTGTTCTTGGGTAACACTGAACATCCTCCTCAAAGGTGCAGGTGTGGGCGAGGAGACATCCATTTTCCTTTGACCAATTCCAGGCTGTGGTCAAGTCTCTGTTTTCAGCTTGTTTTTCTGCTCCATTCTAACTGTCCTTATGCCATGGCTGGACAGGAAATGTTTAGTAGGAAGGCTGCAGTCATAACATCACATTTTATGTCCCTCTCCATAATTCCTTTGGCAAGGAGGAACACGGTCCTTTCATTTTAATATATCTTAATGCATTTTCTTAATAGCTTATTTTCTTGAGCATCTTAATAATTCTCCCACTGGTGGAGACACATCCGTGATGCTAGTGGAGCCTGCAGCAAGGGGAAAACAGGGCTACCATCCTTCTTATTTCCTATTTTGGTGGATATCAGGGAGGCTGTGATCCTTCTTACAGGCAGAGAGCAAACACTTTCTGTCTGGGAAGCCATCAATGCATCTGTAAAAGCATCAGAGTCTAATTGGCCCATTGAGTCCTCCTGGGCCCACATGGGAGAGGGGCCCCAGATCATGACTCTTTGCAGCTTACTTTCTGCTCAAGGCTCAGCGTGCCTCAGTATGTATAAAAGTAAGTCTTATTCAGGAACGAAGTGTCAGGACAAAAACCTCCTTTAGCCACAAGGGCACAGCCCTTGGATGGCTTTCCCGGTGGCCTGTCAGGACAGATGCCACAAACACTCAGTGAGCAGGACAGGTCTGGGCTACTTAATTCTTGGACAAGGACATATCTTTGAAGGCCAACAACTCTGCACTGGACTTGGCCTGACACCTGCTGCTGTCCCCACCCCATTAGTTCAACAAACCTGCACAAATTATTACTGTTGGTCCTTTCATCCAGGTAAGCACCCAGGTCCAAGCCCACCTCACCTGGGCCAGCACCGACAGGTCAGAGACCACCAGCCCTGCTCAAGTATTACACCATAGGTTCAGCACAGGGGGCCCACAGGAACCTGCACACAAGACACAGGGAGAATTCAGGGCTTTGCAGTTTACCCTCCCAGATGGTGCCACCTGCCTCAAGACCCTCCAGCACAAGCTCTGTCTGGGGCAGCTGTGGCTGCACTGTCATTTCTCTGTCAAATTGGGGCCTCGAGCTCCTGTGTCCAGTGCTCAGTCCCTGCAAAGGGAGACCAAACAAGGCCCAGGAATACTCTAGGCAGGGGGTCAGCTCAAAAAAAATCAGTTATTGTTGATTATTTTGATGTTTGATATGATGGGGGGGAGGGGGAAGAAGTGTCCAAACAGTCTCTAGGCGCAAGATCAGAGCTTCAGTCTTCTAGTTTCGTGTTGGTTTTTGTTTGTTTGTTTGTTTGTTTTTATTGTATCTGGGACTGGGGGCTGGGTATTGCAAATTCTTCCAGGGCTAAGAGTTTCTAAAAACCATCTTCTGACTCTGCATTTATCACAAATGTGTCTTTGCACATTTCAGTGTTCGCTGGGCTTCCTAAGAGAAACTCCTGACATGACTTCCCTGCCCTGGGTATGCCTGCTTGAGACCACCTGCATGGGAATGTGCTTTCTTGATCTTACTTGGAGAGTGAGGTTTATGACTGAGTTTGGGTCATGAGGCCAGAAGACTCCCTCCTGACATCGACCTTGGAATGTCAAAGCCAACCAATGTCTCTTGGCCAGGTGTGGACTGGCTCTGGTGAGGGCCCAGGTGTCCAGGGTGGAATCCAGCGTCTCACCCACCAGATGCGCTGGTGCCCTTCCTCCTGTGGGCCCGAGTGGACAGGCAGGCCTCTGCACTGAAGAACCGGCTCATCACGGGCCTTTTCCTCCCAGCTGTGAACCAGGGAAGCAGGCTTGTCCCTGTCCTCCCCAAACTTCTCTCTGCAGACAAGAAACCTACCTGCACCCCAGCCTTTGGACAGGGTCCTCCTCACCTCAGGATCATTCCAGGACCTGGAAGTATCTTCCTCTTCAGCTGTGAGGATCACAAGTGCCAAAATTACACGTACTCACCTCTCAGTGAGCCTCCGTGATTCCAGCCTTTCCCATTTGCTCACACTTCAAAGATATTAAATGATACATCTTAAAAAATCAACAAAAACCGGTGCTGTATCAGTCTGTTTCTGTTACTTATAACAGAATACCCGAAACTGGGTAATTTATAAAGAAACAAAATTTATTTCTACAGTTTTGGAGGCTGGGAAGTCCAAAGTCCAGGGAACAGATCTAGTGAGGGCCTTTTTCTACAGCTGCAGCGCGTCACATGGAAACAATGGGCTGAGCAGGAGAGACTAACCCCCTTACTGTCTCTCCTAATAACGCCATCAGAACCATGCCCGTGACCACCCTTTAAACCGTCAGTGGGTTGATCCACTCACGAGCACATAGTCCTCACAATCTAGTCACCTCTTAAAGGCCACACCTTTCAATTACCATAACAGGATTTCCCACCCTCTTAACATTGTTAGAGTGGAGATTTGGTTTCCAATACATGAACTTTTGGGGGGCACATTTGACCCATAGCAGATGTGTTTCCACTTGACACATATTTAAAGTACTGAAAAATGTGGTGAAGGGAAAAGATGTTTTCATCCTATCTGTGCAGGCCACTGACCCCTCATCCCTGACCCAGTCCCTCTCTGACCACCTTTTCTGGCATGCCCAAGGAGGGTCTTAGTCCATTTCCTGTGGGGTGTGTGGTGGTCCTGCAGCATAGCCTGGCTCCTTGAGATTGTCTGGTGCCCCCGTTGCTACCTCCATGAGGAGGCCTTCAATCTGGGGTTTCTCCTGCATGAGTGGAGCTGAAACTGGGGGCCAGCACCACAGTTGTCACTGTCATCACGAGCCCAGCGGTGTTCTGGGGCACTGTGCTTTGCTCTCAGGTGGCCAGCACATCCTACCATTAGTGCTCCTGGTTCTTGGTGTCTAGCAGTGGTGTCAGCTTGCCTGTGGGGTTCCATACCTGCTGTGTGGTTCAGTGAGCTTGCCACCACCCCCTCACCCATGCATGGGCACACACGTGTGAGTACACACACATGTGTGTGCACACAAGCTGCCTGGGTAGCTGGCTGGAAAGAGTCTGAGCACCAGCCTCGGGTCTTCTGGTTCTCCTGTGGAGGATCCCTGAGCAATCATCCAAGGCCCAGCAGCTTCCAGCAGCCTGGCTTCCAACAGCTCCGACCTGAGGGGGGTTTACGGGGCCTGAACAGACACTGACACAGGTTCTGCTTCCTCTGCTCCCCATGCAGGTGGCTCTTCATGGAAATCACTTGAAGGAAATGCATCCCTGGGACCCTGTAGTCACTTCATTATCCACGATGGACATCTGCATGTCCAGCAGAGATGCCCACCCCAGGAAAGGACTTGTGTCTGCCTTGGACAATAGGTGTGAAGGTCAGAGATGGTGGGAGCCCGGGGCCTGGTGCATCAGGAGCACAGAGGGTCCCTGAGTGCCTCACTTTTCTCATCCATAAGATGGGGATAATATGTGTCTATAGACCAAAGTTCTGAGAGTGTTAGAGGCCAGAACCGGGCCCACTGTGAGGGCTGCCATGTTGTGGAGATCACCCCTGGGGTCACTCCATTTGCTGTCCCTTATCTGCAGGCCAGGGGGTTGTGGTGCAACCATGACACTCCACTCGCTACTGTCTGTCCTTTCCCAGGCAGCCCCAGTGTAAGGACCTCAGGGTCTCCAGGACCACACTGCTAGCCAGGGCCCCAGGACGACAGAGGGCTGGACTGCTTACCTTCCCACATGACAAAGCAGTAATTTCTATTATCTTCAAGACATGGGGCAAACTGGTTTTTCTTATCCCTAGGGGGGAAAAAAGGAGCTAGCAATCAAATTATTTTTAATTTATTCTTTTAGGATGGCAGACAAGTTGTGTAATACTAAATAGCATCCTAACTTAGAATCTTCTGTCCTCTGTGAATTAACCATGCAGAAGCTTTTGTTTTCTGCAAAAGAGAGTTGGTCTATTCCCATGATACAGCAGATTAAGATAATTTTTTTTCTTAATTTTATATTTGAATGTAATGGTATTTTCAGGCTTAAAAAGGACATTGTTCTTACCTCTCCTAAGATCCTCCTGAATTCTTTAAGATTAAAATGGCCAAAAATTCTGCAGAATGCACTTTTCATATTGAGTATTTGTAGTTTTTACATATGGGGAATATGAGTCCCACATTGGGTTGATGTTATTAAATTTTTATGACAAAAATACTTGACATAAAGCAGGTTAAGACATGAAAGATAAGGCCAACCACTAAAATTTCCCATCCTACAGTTAGGGTATTGTAAAAAGATTTATTCACTCATTCCGGAAATATCTGATCAAGGATTGACAGAGGAAGCAAGATCACAGCGGCTGATGGAATGCTTCCCAGGCTTATCGGGAGGAAGAATTAGATGCTGAATGCTCTCAGCGGCTGGAGCGCGGCCAGAGCACACTTCTGCTCCTGGCCTAGGTCAACCTTGCTTCATGAGGGTTCATGCTACGGCCTTCTCCTGGCAGGTGTCATAAGAGTTGCCTAAACCCAGGAGAATGAGTTAGCCACAGCAGAACATCAGTGTCATTTGTGCTATTAGAGCTAGTGTGTGTGCGTGCGCGTGTGTGTGAGGAAGCATGCATGTGTGTGTATGTGCACGCATATACATGTGTGTGGCGCGTGCACCTGCATGCGTGCATCCCTCCTCTCTGTTTCCAGCCTGTCACTTCTCACATTGTCCACTGAGCAGCCTGATAACGGGCTCCCTGCTTCTGCTCTGGTCTCAGCCGCAGTGGGCTCATGAGAATGCAAACCTGTGGCTGTCCCTGGGGAACGAAGGTCCTTCAGTGCCCTCCCTTGTGCTGGAGACAAAGGCAGAATTCTCTTCTCTAGCTTGCCCCTCCCCGCCAGTTCTCCCCAGGTTGCCCTACACCTCCCAAAAGCCCCCACATCAATTTGCCCACATCTCAGGCTGCTCTCTCCTTCCTTCTCAGCACCGTTGTTCCTTCTGTGTGGGACCTCTCTGTCCCCTGCCCTTTCTACCTGCTGAACTACAATCCCGCATCTTTGACACAGACACCACTCCCTCCAGGAAGCCTTCCCTGATCTTCCTGATCACAGAACACCCCATCACAGGTGTGTGTCCCCCCATCCTTATCCTCTGCAGAGCAGCCATGCTCTGTCACTTGCTTACTGGACAATGTCACAGTGGACTGTGAGTGTCTCAAGGGCTGAGATCGAGGCTGGTTTTGCACACCGTGATCTGACACCTAGAACACTGGCAGACGTATGAACAGGAATCAGTGAGTGTGTGTTGAGTGAGTGAATGAGCATGTGGCCGCCTGTGGCAGTTCCACTTCTCACTTTTTGCACAGGGTTTACTCTGCTTTGACATCTTTGAGAAAGAACCAGGGGTGTCACATACCCCCCCAGAAGGCAGCCCGCTCCCCTGACTTCCTGGTCCTGCAGGGCTCCCCTGGCCAAGCCCTCTGCAGCCTGCACCTCTTCACGTGCTTGTGCCACGTGGGGCCTCGGAACTTGAACCCCACCTCTTCAGCCTATGAAGCCGCCATAACTTGACTTTTTTGGGGGCATAGCTCAGTTGAGGGTAAAGAAATGACTTGGGGTGGAACATGTGGATATCTAGAATGGAAACAGAAGAACAACCCCCAACAGAGTTGACACAAAGACTAGCAAGTCACATAGCATGAGAGTCAGCAGATGTCACCGGGGCTTGAGTGGACAGACGGACAGTGATAGCCATGGTGGGTAGCCGGGTGAGGGCTAGTGGAGAGATGGTGGGATATCTAGAATGGAAACAGAAGAACAACCCCCAACAGAGTTGACACAAAGACTAGCAAGTTACATAGCATGAGAGTCAGCAGATGTCACTGGGGCTTGAGTGGACAGACGGACAGTGATAGCCATGGTGGGTAGCCGGGTGAGGGCTAGTGGAGAGATGGTGTGAAAGGGAACCTTGGGGGACAGGTGGGGTCCTGGTGTTTGTGCCAGTCTGGCTGTGTGGACCCAGATTGGGGACATGAGACGGGCCCTGCTTGAGGCTGGAGGAGAGACCAGGATGACGACAGGCACAACGAGGGGAACAGGAGGGACACAGCCAGCTTGGGCAGCTCCACAGGGAAGGACCAACAGCTCCGACACCCCGACCTCCTCCTTTCCTCCCGGGGTTCCCAGGTGCTCTGCCCCTTCGGTTGAACCCAGCTGGGGGCCAGGAGGCATCGGACTGCATCTGTCCACACAGGGATGGACAGGGAGGATAAAGGGGAGAGCGGTGCTGGGGGATTCATGGAAAACAAGCTGCAGGGACCTCCTAGACTCGGCTCTGCATGTCTTGTCTGTCCCACATGTTCAGAAGACCAAAGTCTGCACTGGCATTCCTCGAGCATGTCCAGAACTTGTGCGGGTGCTCTTTCTGGAATAGACTCTAAGGCATCTGTTGCTCCTCCTCACACTGGCGCTTTCTGAGATTGGGCACCTGCATCATGGGACGTGGATTCCTTTCAAAGCCGTAGGAACCAGGGCTGGCTCAGGGACCGCGTGACCTGCAACAGGGGGCCTGCAGAGGTTCTTCCCCCACACAATAAGTCACACAACACACTTCCCTGATGAGACCACTTCGAGTACATCCCGACTCTCGTGAACACAGCGGTGCTCTGGCCTGAGCTCACCCGCACTTTCCATCACAGCGCGGTACAATTGTAAGCTGATTGCACAGTGCTTGTGTTGTTAACGCCAAATGCCAGCTATCAATAGAAAAAGACCTGCCCGTCGCTTCCTCTCTGCCGAGAGACGGAGGTGACATGAAAGAGCGTGGGAGGAGCGTCCGGCCTTTCTCACCGGCTGCTGTTCGACCAGCCCCAGACTCCTCACGAATTAAAAACCACTCTCTTCAGCCAGCGACTCAAAGTTTCAGCGTTCAAAGTGGATTTTCCCTGCAGGACTATAAGATATAAATAGCCTGACACGTTTATGCTGCACAAGGGACTCGGGCTTAGTTTTACTCTGGAATTGGGGCATACCGGGAATCTACCTCCTTTAGCATGAAAACGCTCCTCATTGGGCAGGCAGCTGAAGTGTCCGCAGGGGCATCTGTGCATGAGCCTGCTGGTGAGGGCACCTCACAGTTACCGGTAAATCTTCTCCTCACTGCAAAGTCCCAAAGTTTATACCAAAATGCAGACCAGACTCGGGACTTCCAAGGTCCTATGAGCTGGAAGAAGGCTTCTTGCAGCCCAGGACCTAGGAAGGCCAATGCTGTTTGTAAACCCACACCGGGGTCTCTGCACACTGTGGCTATATCTAAAGAAAGAAGCTATTTTCAACCCAAATGGGTCCTAACCCCCAAGAGTTCAGCAGAAGGAAGATGAGCATCTGCACGACAGTGTCCCCTTCTCTGATGCTCCTCTTTCCTCACCTGCAATGAAGGAAGGTGTGCCAGCTTCTCCAGGCTGCCATAACCAAGTACCACACAGCGAGTGGCTAAAAGCAACAGGAACTTATTCTCACAGTTCTGGAGGCTGGAAATTCAAAGTCGAGGTGTGGTCAGGGTTGGTTCCTTCTGGAGGCTCAGAGGAAGTCTGCCCCAGCCCCTTGCCTGGACTCTGGTGGCTGCTGTCAATCCTTGCAGTTCCTATGCATCACATGTCCCCATGTGTCTCTGTGCTCAAGGATCTTTCCTTACAAGGTCATTAGATTAGGGCTCACCTTAATCTACTATGGCTTCATCTTAACTTGATTACTCTGCAAAGACCCTACTTCCAAACAGGGTCCTGCTCCCAGATACTAGGGCTTAGAACTTGAACATATCTTTTGGGGGGATGAGATTTAACCCAGTGTAATTGTTTAGGATCAACCCCTAACCCCTGAGATATGGTTCAGTCTAGTGGCCTGTTAAACATTCAGTTATTAACTGTGATTCTGGCTTCGGAAGTGAGAATGGTCCAGGAATGGTTAGTTCTTGCTCAGCCTCAGTGGTCCTCAGACCATCTGGGGAGGTCATGAGGACCCAGAAAGGCTGTGTGCATCTGTTGCAAATGCAATTATGAGACGTTATAAGTGTATGTTGCCCAACCTAGAAACTTACGTGGGCAAAGGTAGCCTTTGCAAAACATCACATTCAGCAGTGTGCACTACTCCCTTGGCAAAGGTGGCCCCTCACGGCTGTCCTGGGCACAGTGATGGGCAATCTGGGTAAGGGCAAGCTACAGCCTTGGCACCCATGGGAACTGGGGTCTCTCCCGGTGTTTGCCCTTTGTCATGACCAGGAAAGTCCTAGAGAAGGGTGTAGATCAGCAGCTCTGGAGTTGCAGTCAGAGCATTTCAGCTAAAAGAACTGTTCATGTCCTAGCTCTGTAATTCACTAAGTTTTGGGACGTAGAGCAGGTCTCTCTCTCCAAAAAAGGCTTTCTTATCTGTCCAATGGGAAGAGCAGAACAATGCTTCTCTAGGCTCTTGAGCATAAGACAGATAAGACAGGGCTCTTACCCTAAGGAACCTAGAACTTTGAGAAGGAGGTATGGGGCTGACCAGTATTGAGGCCAGCCCAGCAAGTTCCCCAGGGCCAGGCGGGGCTGAGTCCAGGGAAGCCCAGATGAGGAAGGGGCCATGGGCACCAGGGGTGGGGAGAGAAGTGGGTGTCTTGGAGTGGGTCTGCAAGGACAGCAGCTCTTTGGCTGGATGACGAGAGGGACAAGGGCACCTGTGGCCAGGAGAGGAAACAAGGACCAAGTGACAGGGGGAAAGGGGGACCATGGACAGGATGGGGGCAAAGGGCTGGAGCAGGGGGCAGATTGCAGGGTCCTGGAAGCACGTGAGGCTCCTAGTCATTGGATCTGTGAACTCTGGATGAGGACTCGAGAACTGAGCTCAAGGAGCAGGAGAGGAATTGAAATCAGGGAGGTGGAATCAGGACTATTATGGGAATCCAGGCACGGGGCAAGAATGGGATAAAGTGTGGGGTTTGGGGTAGATTCTGCAGGGCTTGGCAGAGCCAAGAGGGGAGTCAAGGGGCGGGGCAGCCAGGGTGGCTCCTGGGCTCTGTCTTCAGTGCCCAGACCAAGATGACACATGGAAAGAGCATCTCTGGAAATAACAGCACTTCTCTTAAAGAAATGACCCTCTACAGGCACCCGCTGGGCACGATGGCTCCTGGGCAGGGGCATTTGGGAACCCACAGCATCCCTCATCTCCCCTTCAGTGTGTGGGGCTGTTGGAACCCCGTAGTGATCAGAAAGCTAGCAAACCACAGCGCTCCGTCTGAGCCGCACCATGCAGCGGCTGCCCAGCCACCCCTCCCGTTGGTCCTTCCATGGCCAAAGCAGGTCGGTGTCTCCATCCTCTCATCTCTAGTCCAGAATCAGTGGCTTGGAGCAAGCGCTGCTTCCTGGGATAGAGGCTGGAGCTCTGACAAGAGCAGCTCTGAGGAAAACAGCCCATGACTGCAACAAAGCAAAGTGATTCTCTGCACATTTCTGCAGACATTCAAGCAAGCCTCATTGTTCCACGCCATCCAGGGCCACACAGTCCACATGCAGAGGCCCTGCCCACAACAAAGCAAAGTGATTCTCTGCACATTTCTGCAGACATTCAAGCAAGCCTCATTGTTCCATGCCATCCAGGGCCACACAGTCCACATGCAGAGGCCCTGCCCAGAGGAATCCCTCGTGCTGTGTATCTTTCACTCCACCCTGATGTGGGGCTTTGCTGGAGCCTCCTTTTCCATCCCAGGAGATGCTGGCTCCTTCCTGCTTTAGCAGCCAGCTCAAGGGGCTCTGGAAAGAAAACTGATGCCCTCCATTGCTGCAGGGAAGCCACATGTTCCAAAACATGCAGCTTTAAGTTTGCCCCTAGTTAATTGTCCTACATGTGGTTGGTGTGGGCCAGGATGGGAAACCAAGGCTGAGGCCTCGGGGTCCACATTCCTGAGCACGGGCAGTGGCTGGGGTAGCTCTGGGCTCTAGGAGCCAGAGAGGACAGGAAAGAGGCTGCCCCTCTGCCTCAGCAGGCATGAGCCGCAGGCCTACTGTGAGCCTCGTACACACAGCCTGGCCCTGGGGAGAGGTCTCTGTCCATAAGGAAAAGACCACAGGCCCGTGTGGACCTGAACCTCTGCATGGTTTACGGGTGATTAGAGATGAGGGCGTATTTACAGCTGTTCTTCACGTGGAGTGGGTGAGAGGGGGAAACTAGACCACAAATGGCCCGAGAACATGGCCTGTGGCAGGACGCATGGAGCGGGGCAGGCATCGTGAGGGCCCATGCATGGGAGACACCTTCTGCAGACACCCAGGTCCTCTTGAGCCTCACCCAGCTGCTCCTGGGCTTCATCCCTGGTCTACACCAGCACCGTTGCTTGCCTGAACACTTGCTTCTCCCACCCGGCTGCCGTGTCACTGGGGGCCTCTCCTGCACACTCTCCACTCTGCAGATGGATCCTCCTTCTGTCTTCCTTGTGGCTCACACCTGGAAGCTGTGGGCCTGCCAGGCTTCCTGTCACCTTGGGGAGCTCCCTTTCCTGCTAGGCTTCTGCAGCTTTATCATGGGGCTTGTCAGGATGTCCCAGGGGAACTGGAAAAGGCCCCTTGTTCCCCCCTGCCCCGCCCCCTTCTCTGCCTGCTTGGTGTTTCAGGAGCCCGGCCTGGAGAGACTGCACCAGCCTCCAGTCTACAGCGCCCAGCATCCAGCTCCAGGTGGGGGGAACTGAGGGAGCCCAAGTCCCCACCTCCCCTGCCCCTGCCCTGCTGAGCCAGATCCATCAGTGGCTGCTCCCTCCACCCGAGGCCACGGCCTCTGCTGGACAGCCCTCTGCCCTTCTCACCTGGGTTCTGGTAGCTGTCTCCGCTCTGTCCCTTCAGGCCAAGAGCTGGGAAGGGCCCTGTGGCATCGCTACCCTAGGCCTTCCTCTCCCCAATGAATTCTTCCAACCCTTCCTGTGGCTCTGCCTGTGGACTCTTCCTTTGAGTCCTCCATGAAGTCTGTTTCCAGCCAAGACCCTGACTTGTAAAACTACCAATGACATGTGTGGCTTCAGCGATCTGGCCTCAAATGCTATGACATTTAGCAGGACCTGAGATTAATCTCTGCCTGGGGAATTTGATCCTTGTCCCAAAGCCTGTCTTCAAAAGGAGGTGGGTAGAGCAGGAAAAGAGAAAGTAACAGGCAGCCATTCGGCAAAGTCCCCTGGACAACCCTGGCAGGGCCACCATCTGAGTGACTGTGCACCAGGAGACAGGAAGTGGGTGCAGCGGCCTCGAACTCCCTCCACAGAAAGGGGCTCGCCCCTGCTCATGCCCCCTTGAAAGGCTACTGGTCCTTGGACTTTCTTCCATCCCCAGGAAATGCGTGGAAGTCAGTCTCATTCTCTGAAAGCCAGTTTAAAAATGTTATCAGATTTTTCCCGCCAAATCTCAAAGGCTTCTTCTGTCAGCCTCAGAAGAAAGAATGATTTCTTACTATTGGGGGACTGAGGGAGAGAAAGAAAAGTATGAGGCTGGAGTCACTTACGAAGCAAACAGCCGAACTGAAAACACAGGTACGCTCTCTGCCCAGCCACAGCCTCATCGGCAGTGAGAAAGAACCGGTTCCACCCAGAGCAGCTGGGTCCCACCTGCCTCGTTCATCCTGGGCGCAGAGACGGCGGAGTGGTTTTGATTTGTTCTCACTCTCTTGGATACGGATTTTACTCCGCAGGAAATGCCCTGATCTTCCTGAAACTTCAGCAAACCACTCAATTTCTCAAGAACAGCAAGTCTTGCCCTGCTCCCCTACTGCCACAATCTGAACACGACAATTACATGCAGAAGTACCATCACGAGCTGATTTCTAAATTCACCTTCGATTTCTCAAGTATCCAGTTAATTTTATTCTCATGCCGTGGATAAAGAGAGCTTTGACGAAGTTCCAGGCCTCGGCAGCTCTCTCTGCCCTCACTTTCTGTTCCTCTTCACATCTCCAGCTCCTGCTGACACCGGCGGGAAGAACAGCTTTGCAGAAACACGCCCGTGCCTGCTCAGATGGAGTGTCACTTCTCCTGTACGCAAGCAAGAGGCAGGGCCACCGTTCTGCTGGAAATGCCCCTCTGTGTCCCTAAACACAACATTGGGGAAAAGAGTACAATGGGCCCGAGGGATAAAAATGTACAGTCTCCTCCAGAGACAGTGAGGGGCCACGACCCTCCCTTGCAGGTTGTTCGGGTTCGAGGGACCCTCTGCTCGGGCCTACATCTTTGCTGTCTCTCGTAGGACGTCCCAAGTGGCGCTGTACCAGAGACAGTGAGGGGCCACGACCCTCCCTTGCAGGTTGTTCGGGTTCGAGGGACCCTCTGCTAGTGCCTACATCTTTGCTGTCTCTCGTAGGACGTCCCACGTGGCGCTGTACTGATTCATCTCCAAGGCCCCCTCCTGGGTTGCCCACGCCACTCCTCTGTGCTGTGTTCTGAAACAAAAAGAAAAGGGAACATTGTGGTTATATTTTCAGACTTTTAATCATTCCTTGCTTTACAGGATTCGATGTGTTTGGAGAAGCACCTCGGGCCACCTAACCTGGCTGCTGAAGGTCCCTTCTGACTGGTGGGACATGTACACACTTCAGATGCTCCCACGCTGGGTTCACGGCTGGTGTGAACTGAATTGTACCCCCAAAAGATGTGCCCAAGCCCTTCCCCAGGACCAGTGGAGGTGACCTTGTTTGGAAACTGGGTCTTTGTAATCCAGTACAGATGTAATCAAGTTTTGTGTTTTTTAATTGAAATATACTTGTTTGTACATGTCTGTGGGGTACAGAGTTGCATGTCAATACCCATGTGCAATATGTGATGCTCAAATCAGGATAATTAGTATATTGAGTATTATATAATATTATTTTTTGTGGCCCTTTATCGATTCCTCCCAAACCCCCCTCATCCTTCCCCTTTCTTACCTCTGGTGACCTCAGTTCTGTTTTCTCCTTTAGAAAGTTCAACGTATTATTGTTTTATCTTTCTCTCTCTCTTTTTTTTAGCTCCCACTTATGAGTGAGGACGTATTTCTCTTTCTGTGCCTGGCTTATTTCACTTACAATTTTTTCTAAGTTCACCATATCATTGTGAATGGCAGTATTTCATTCTTTTTTATGGCAGAGTAATATGCCATTGTGTATATTTATATATATATATATATATATATATATATATATA
>NW_007730563.1:33836-35493 GCF_000696425.1 Galeopterus variegatus
TATATATATATATATATATATATATATATATATATATATCACATTTTTCTCAGTCATCCACCAATAGATATTTAGGCTAGTTCCAACTCTTGGCTATTGTTAATAGAGCTGCAGTAAACATGGGTGTGCAGGTATCCCTTCGACATGATGATTTCCATTCCTTTGGGGATATGCTCAGCAGCGGGATTGCTGGATCATATGGCAGTTCTATCTGTAGTCATTTGAGAAACCTGCATACTGTTCTCCATAATGGCTGCACCAATTTACAGTCCCACCAACAGTGTAGGAGGGCTCCCCTTTCTCTGCATCCCCACAAGCATTTGATATTCTCTCTTTTTGATAGCAGCCAGTCTAACTAGGGTGAGACGGTATCTCAGTGTGGTTTTGATTTGCATTTCCCTGATGCTGAGTGATATTGAGCATTTTTTCATGTGTCTGTTGGCCATTTATATATATATATATTCTTTTGAGAAATGCCTGTTCTGCTCCTTTGCCCATTTTTAGTTGGGTTATTTGTTTTTTTACTGTTAAGTTGTTTGAGTTCCTTGTATATTCTGGATATTAATCCTTTGTCAGACACATAGTTTGCAAATATTTTCTCCCACTCTGTTGGTTGTCCTTTTGCTCTGTTGATTATTTCTTCTCCTGTGCAGAGCTTTGTAGTTTGATATGATCCCATTTGTTTAATTTTCATTTTGTTACCTGTGCTTTTGTGGTCTTATTCATACAGTCTTTACTCAGATCTACTTCCTGAAGTGTTTCCCATACATTTTCTTTTAGGAGTTTTATAGTTTCAGGTCTTATATTTAAGTCTTTAATCTATTTTGAGTTGATTTTAGTGCATGGTGAGAAGTACAGATCTAGTTTCATTCTTCTACACATGGATGTCCAGTTTTCTCAGCACTGTTTGTTGAAGAGGCTGTCTTTTCCCCAATGTATGTTCTCACTGCCTTTGGCAAAGATCTCTTGGCTGTAAGTCTGTGGGTTGATTTCTGGGTTCTCTATTCCGTTCCATTGGTCCATATGTCTGTTTTTACTCCAGTACCATGCTGTTTTGGTTACTATAGCTTTGTAGCATAATTTGAAGAAAGGTAGTGTTATTCCTCTGGCTTTATTCATTTTGTTTTGCTTGGGATTGCTTTGGCTATTTGGGGTCTTTGGTTGCTGCTTATGTATGTCAGGATTGTTTTTTCTATCTCCAAGAAGAATGTCATTGGTATTTTGATGGGTATTGCATTGAATCTGTAGATCTCTTTGGGTGGTATGGACATTTTCACAATGTTAATTTTTCCAATCCAACAGCATGGCATGTCTTTTCATCTTTTTGTGTCCCCTTTAATTGCCTTTAACAGTGATTTGTCATTCTCACTGTAGAGATTTTTCACCTCTTTGGTTAAATTTATTCCTTGGTATTTTATTTTATTTTTTTTATTTTTATTTTTTTTTTCGTTAAATTTTGATTTTGTCAATATACACTGTATATGATTATTATGGCCCATCACCGACACCTCCCTCCCTGCTCCCTCTCTCCCCTCCCCCCCAAGAATGTCCTTTCCGTTTGCTTGTTGTAACAACTTCATAGAAGTATAGTTGTTATATCTTCTTCTCCCCCCACCGTTCCGGGTTTTTTGTGTGTGTGTGTGTGTGTGTGTATGTG
>NW_007730563.1:36302-37398 GCF_000696425.1 Galeopterus variegatus
TCTAATCCCAGTACTCCCTTGAGAATTTCTTGTAAGGGTGGTCGTGTGGTGGTGAACTCCTGCAGTTTTTGTTTGTCTGAGAAATATACTATTTGCCCTTCATTTTGGAAGGACAGCCTTGCAGGGTAGAGTATTCTTGGTTGGCAATCTTTGTCTTTTAGTATTTTGAATATATCATCCCATTCCCTTCTAGCCTTTAGGGTTTGTGTTGAGAAGTCTGACGTTAACCTGATTGGAGCTCCTTTATAGGTTATTTGATGCTTCTCTCTTGCAGCTTTCAAGATTCTCTCTTTGTCCTTGAGTTTTGTCATTTTGACTATAATATGCCTTGGTGAATCCCTTTTTGGGTTGAATACGTTTGGAGATCGTTGAGTTTCTTGGATCTGTAGATCTGTGGTTTTTCTTATGTCTGGGAAGTTTTCTGCCACTATTTTGTTGAATATGTTTTCAATACATTCGCCTTTTTCCTCCCCTTCTGGAATACCCATGATTCGGATATTTGAGCGCTTAAGGTTGTCTAATATCTCTCTCTGATTTTCTTCGATAAGTTTGATACTTTTTTCTTTTTTCTTGTCTGCTTGTATTATTCCAAAGAGCCCATCTTCAAGAACCGAGGTTCTCTCTTCAACTTCCGTTATCCTGCTGGTTAAACTCTCCCATGTGTTTTTTATTTTGCTGAATAACTTCTTCAGTTCGGCAAGTTCTGCTACGTTTTTTTTTATGACAGTGATTTCCTTGTACATTTCCTCTTTCAGGTCCTGTATGTTTTTCCTGGTTTCATCATGTTGTCTAGCTGTGTTTTCTTGTATCTCGTTCAGTCTCTTTAGGATTAACACTCGAAATTCCCTGTCATTCATTTCAAGGGCTTCTTGTTCTATAGGATCTAGAGTTTGAGATTTATTGACTTTTGGTGGTGTATTTTCTTGGTTTTTTGCATTTCGGGTATCTCTTTTTGGGTGTTTGTTCATTTTGGCAGGGGTTTTCTCTCAAATCTTGGACCTCAGTTCAATAGATGGGGCTATTGAGCCTTGCAGTTCGTTCCTGCCAGCTGTGTACCTGATCTTTCTTTCTTTATTTATTTCTGAGATTCCGCCTC
>NW_007730563.1:39410-46115 GCF_000696425.1 Galeopterus variegatus
CTTCCACTGCTTGTCCCTCAGGCTGCCCCCACCCAGGCCCCATGACAAACTCCTAGGGAGTCCTTAGACCATGGCCATTTCCATTGCTGCTCGTGGGTGGCTGGATGAGGTGGGTGTTGGACAAGTCACAGACCTGAACAGATGCCAAACCCACCGTGCACCCAGGCTCAGCTGTGCCCAGCCCTTCCGCTCCCTCGCTGTTCTCGGGGACAGCCTTCAGCCCCCTGTCTCCTCAGTGGTGGCTCTGAGTCCTCCCTCCCTCCAAGGCCTGAAGGCGCCCCAGGCTCCCATCTCTGCTCATCCCTTTGCTCCCCTGTGGTCCCCATTGTCCCCCATGTCTGTGGCCTCTCCCTGAGCTCCCTGCACCAGCTCTGAACTTTGAGGAGCTGGTTCACAGCATAATAGCATCTTCTTCTCTTCTGCATTAGGCTCTGGTCAGCTCTCCTCAGGGAAATCCTTGGCCACATTCGACCCTTTGCAGAACCCATGTCCTTGCTCCTGTTTACCACTCATCACCCTCACGTGGGAATTGGTCTTCACTGAAGAACCCCCAGGAGCAGAGGTGACTCGTGGAGGTCAAGGCTCATGAATCCCTGCAGTGCCTCCCACTTTCGGCCACACTGTTTCCAGCAGTCCCTCCCTGCAAGTCCTCAGATCCCATCCTACTGGCTGTCCCATGTCCCCACCTCCACCAATTCCCTAATTGTTCAGTTGCCCAGGAAGCTCACTTGTTAGCACTGCTGTTATTCCTAACAAAGTTCCTTGAAAGTCACAAGCTCTTCTCCCCTGTCTTCCCACATATTTGAGGCCAAACACTGCAGTCTAATGGAGAATTAGGGAAAACACCTAAAGGGGGGCATGGACTTGAGCTGCCTCAGCTGCTGCATGGATTGCATGGTGTCTGCAGGTCTGCGTGGCACATGGACAGCTTTGTCCCCTCTGAGCCTCCAAAGTGATGCTTTAGAAGGCACGAGAGACAGAGTAGATGAATTTAGAGAGGGAACTTGGTGACCCCAGAAAGTGGGTGGATTTCCTGGCCCTCTTCTGGAAAAGGCAGAGTGGGGCTGAGATGATTGCAGAATATGAACAATGAGTCACGCTTAGAGGTTTCCCATCTCCAGGGACACGCATCAGGCTTCCCATGGGGCTGGCCTCAGGGGAGCATGGCCTGGATCTGACAATCCGTCCTGCTCAGCAATGTGCTCATGTTTTTGAAGCCCAGAGCCGGATGATTGATGCTTTGCTTTGTATGTAAAGTTCATTCCTTTACATTTCACTAAAGGATGTCCTCATCTGTCAAGAGCCAGCTTCTGGCATCTCATGTCTGTCTAAGGAGCCTGGCCACCAGGGTGCTCAGTCTGTCTTGACTTCCTGCCAGTCATGTCATTCTCCAAAAAACTCTAGGCCACATTTGGCACTGGGAGGACATGGTGGTCTTCCCTGCATGGTCCACAGGGCACGCCTGTGTGCTGTTTTCACTGAGGAGGGGTGGCCTTCTGTGACGGCTGCCGTCAACTCCTGAGGATGTGCCCAAGGTCCCCAGTGTTGCTCTGATCTCACTTGTCCAAAGGAACACCCAGCACAGTCACTTCCAAGGGATCTTTGCTGTTTCCAGAGGAACTAGGCCCACAGGATGTGTTTCTAGGCAGACCAGCACTTCAGAACCATCAGCCACGGGGGGGGGGGGGACCCACACTCAAGACTCAGCAGCCTTTACTCAAGAGCCTGCTGTTCGCAGAATCAAACAATCAGAAGAAACACAGGCGAACCTACAACCGAAGGGTGTGTCCAGTTGCTCTCCCACTCCCCATAGCTCAGACATGATTTTCCTAAATTCTTTAATAGTCTAAAAAAGCCTTAAACTGTAAAAAGCCCTAACTCTTTCTTTCCACCATTCTTTTCTTATTGTGATAAAATACATAAACATAAAATTTACCTTGTTAACCATTTTAAAGTGCACCATTCAGCAACATTAAGTACACTCATGATATTATCGAGCCATCACCATTATCTCCTTCCAGAATTCAGTGATTCTTTTAAGTTACTATGTCAGCGTCCTCCGGAAGCTCAGCCGTGTCAGTCACACCCACCTTGCTGCCCCCTTTGACTTCGTGTCACCCCTTCTGGCCCCCATCTGTCTCATTCAAGCCCACACCCATGCTGCTCTGACACCTGCTCTGTCTTAGTCCCTCTCTGTTGCTTATAACAAAATACTTGGAACTGGGCACTTTGTAAGGAAACACAATTTACTGCTTATAGTTTTGGAGGCTGGGAAATCCAAAGTCCAGGGAACATACCTGGTGAGGTTCTTCTTTGGTGGTGGCTTTTCAGCAACGCAGGAATCTCACATGGCAGAAAATGTCAGAGGGGAGGGAGAGAGAGAGAGAGAGAAAGAGAGAGAGACTCTGATGAGTTCTTTGAAAGCTCTCGGAACCATGCCCCTGACCACCATTATTAATCTGTTCACTGCAGCATGGCCCTAGAGTCCTATAACCCAATCACCTCTTCAAAGCCCCACCTTTCAGTTACCATGATAGGATTCCCACCCTCAACAGTCAGTGGGGTCAAGCATCTAACATGTGGACTTTGGGCACACAAGTCGATCAGTCCACAGTGTGCTCCGTTCTGCTTCAATTGCTCTTCCCAGAAACGTCTTCCCTCTTTCTTGGCAATGCCTGCCCAGCACTGTCTTCAAAACCCACGCTGAGGTCTTTTTTTCTGTACTTCCATTCACTTAAAAATCCATTCAGTGATTCAAAACCTTGTGCCTGATATTGTGCTGGACACAACAGGTGTGCTCTATTAGTCTGTTTCTCCAGAGAACAGAAGAACTGATACCTATCTACCCATCTATGGAGAGAGATCTACTATAGGGACCTTGCTCACGTGATTATGGAGGCTGAGAAGTCCTGATCTGCAGCAAGTATCTGGAGACCCAGGGGAGCTGATGGTATAAGTTCTAGTCTGAGTCTGAGTCCAAAGGCAGAAGACCAGTGTCCCAGCTTGAAGACAGATAGACAGAAATCATTTTCTTTCTTTTTTTTCTCATTTAGGCTTTAATGCTATTCTGGCCCTCAGTGGCTTAGATGAGGCCACACTGGGGAGGGCGGTGTGCTTGACTTGGTCTACTGATACACATGTTCTTCTCACCCAGAAACACCCTCATGGACACACCTGGGATAATGTTTGGCCAAATATCTGGGCACCATGTGGCCCAGTCAAGTTGACACGTAATTATTACCCCTAGTTATCAGGTCTGTCAATCTGGTGGGAGGCCTGGGCATGTAAGGGGTAGATGCTGGCGTGGCTGTCTTAGCATCTCACAGGTGCACCATGATGGTGCACAATATTCAGTCTTTGAGGTAAGTCTCTGAGATGACACTGTACCTCCTGTGTGAAGAAGTGACATAGCTCACAGAGGTCACATGGTCGCTGTGACCATGGGGCTCACACTGGGCTTCTGGGACCCCCCATCCCCTGTCCATGCCCTTCCCAGTGTCTTGCATTGACTCCTGTGTAGGAAAATACACATTTTCAGTTTCATATTTTCTACATTTCCTGTAGTAAACAAACCTTACTTTCATGAAAGAAAATAGCTTAAGCCTTTACAACAACACAAAACCACAATCAAGGACGATAAACGTAACCCCTAGAAACATTAGCTGCAATTCTGCATTGTAAGTGCTGTGGGAGCGTACAGTCATCTGTCCAGCAGCAGCCTGGTGGTGGGCACGTGTCCACATTGAGGAAAGGTGGCCAGAGGCTCCACGAAGGAGCAGGTGAGTACCTGGGCATTGGGGCTGGAGCCCTACACTGAATCTATCTGGATCCTCCACCATTTGCATACACTATTTTGTGGAAATAATAAATACATCGGTTTTAGGTGTTCCTGATAAATCGCTTGTTGGGAATAGGCAACAGTCACTCTCTACTCTTTTGTCCACCTTCCCCTTAACTCTTGGGGGTCCCTCACCACCCTGCTGCGAACTCCCCTGATGCACATGGTGATTCAGTAATAAGACCTCCTTCCTCAGGACCCTCACCATGTGAGTCGCACCATCCTCAGTCGACTTTCTAGAAAAGGGCTCTGCATGCTCCCAATGAGCCCCCAATCACCTGAGCTTGCTCTGTGTCTGGAGCAGTCCCCAGCCCTTGGAGGCACCTGGGCATTTCCACACCTCACTAGATGGACCCCCAGGGTTGACATGCATGTAATCAGGGCCTGGCAGTATGGGGGTTTGTGGAATTAGATGGAAGAAAAGTCAGGCACTGGAAACACCAGTCTGGGTTTCATGTTGGTTGTTACTGGATCCAGGAAAATAGAGATTTATTTAAAACTAACCATCGGAGGTTGCCAGCTGCACTCACGGCTCATCTGTGCACATTTCAAGAGGAGACAGAGGGCCCAAGGATGCAGGAGAGGTGGGAGGTAACTGTCTGACAGTACTGGTCTGCAGGGATGTCACAGCAGCTCGGGGACACATGGGTTCTGTGGCAGCCCAGGCCACTGTGGAAGGCTGGGCTGCCCAATCCTGGGGAGAGAACAGCAGCCACAGGGCCTGAGGACCGATTGCATGTCTTCCCTGCTCTGTGTTCAGTGCCGTGGGGTTGGCGGTGTGAAGTCAGCATGGTGGGAGCATTTACACCACAGAAATTGGCAAATGTGGAAAGTCAGCCTCGCTCCACCCCCACCCCGGCTGGTTATTGGACATTAACCAGCACAGTTCTTTCTGCACACGGCTGAACACGCTTTTCCTAGTGGAAAACACGCATGCAGACACCATCACAGGCTACCTGTCTCTACCTGTTCCTATGTTCTGCAATGCAAGCTCGCATTTCTAACCCAAGCTGTCTCCTCCCCTAAGTAGGGGGTGCAGGAAGGCACTGGGGACCTCTCGTCCCAGCTTTGTTCCTCGGTGCTCCCACCCTCCTCAAATACCTCTGGGGACTACAGAAAGCAGCCAGCCTCCTACCAATCATGCTACCTTGCATCCTCTCAAAGGGATGCCCAAACTGAACACCCTGGCCCTCGTTGGAGCACGAACCCCATTCTGTTCTGAAGAAGGGAGCAGGAATCTCAGCAGTACCTTTGCAACGGGTGCTAACTGCCCATTAGGATACGGCGATGCAGATCCTTCCCACCCTATCTGGGGCTTCTCCACCGTCTCAAGTCCTGTTGGTTGCTGGCCCCAGTGTGGGAGCGTGTACCTGCAGCCCTCAGCCTGTTCAGCCAAGAGCTCGGGAGCCACCTGTGAGCCCATCTTTCTGAGCATTGTTTATCTGGTCACACCCCCAAGTCCTCTCCTTCCTCCAGGAGTGTTTTAGATTTAAATTGTGTGTTAAAATAGAAACTCTGCTCCACTGTGCTGGATTCCTGTTTGGTGTCTTCTTTTAAGGCATTCACGGAGCAGAAAGGTGAAGTCGTAAGATGCTTTGTACTTGTCTCGCTGTCAAATTTCATCCAATCACTGGTGCTGTTAGGGGTGAAAGCCAGCCTGGGGCTATGAGACACATGTGGGTGGGGGCACAGCCATCTCAAACCCTCCTTGCATCCGGCTCTGCAATGATCACCCTTGTCTGGGGACAATGATAAATAGAAAAAAGAAGACCTTCACTCATGTGGGCCCTAGGCCAGAACTGCCATTCTGGGACTCTCTGAGGAAGCTGTGTTGGCGTGTGTGACCCAGGGCAGCCCTCCTGCCACAAGTCTGAGCTGACACATATGCTTTGTGACACTGGGGAGAAAATGGGGCACGGAGGGCAAAAGGGCAGGTTTCAGAAGTTCTCGACTCGAGGGCTTGGTCCAAGGCAGGATGACGAAAGGATGGCCATGTATGGGACATTTTTAATCCACGTGGCTCTCTATCAGAATATGTGCACAAAGAGACTGCTGATCCTGACCACGCAGAACTGTAGCTCCTTTCCTTTTGGAGAGGCAGGAGGGGTGTTGGGGCTGGGGCTGTGCTTCCTCACCCTGCAACTCTTCAGAGTATTAGGAGACGAGCATAATCAGATCTAAAAGCACCAGGGACACAATCTCCTCTTGAGGAATCTCGAAGCTGTTTTAGGAGGTGCTCTGCAAGAGGGTAGCTGGCCGTGTCTCCCTGCAGTGTGCTTGGTGCCTCTACCCCGAGTCCCGAGTCCCTCACCCTGCCGGCAGGCTGCAGACCTTGCTGGGGCTGCTGTTACTTATGCCTGGCTTGGTCTCAAATCCTGCTCAACCATCTTCTAGCTCTTAAACCCCGAGGGAGTTAACCTCACCATGCCTCAGTTTCTTCATCTGTAAAAACAGGGAGAATAACAACTGCTCTCTAGGACTGTCATGAGTTTGAGATAAACTGATGACTGTAACGAGCTCATCTAAGTGTTCCCTAAGTGCCAGCTCTGCTGTGCTCACTGCAGCCTGGCAAGTCTGGCCCTGGATAAATGCTGACTTCTCCTGCTGGACATGAATGTGGGGTCTGGCCTGACTGGGGACACTGGGGCAGACACTGAGCTGCTCCCTGCCAAATGGCTCATATCACAGGAGAGGCTGCATGGGACAGACATGCCTCCCCATTTATGTAATTCCAAGTTTATTCACATTAAGCAATTGGTGCCATCAATTCATGAGATCATCAGAATATTGGCTGCCCATTTCTTATTGCAAGGAAAGGTGATTTTAGGGAGAATTCACGCCCCAGCTTCTCCTTGTCCTGCTTCTCC
>NW_007730563.1:49021-147567 GCF_000696425.1 Galeopterus variegatus
GGGGGTTTGTGGAATTAGATGGAAGAAAAGTCAGGCACTGGAAACACCAGTCTGGGTTTCATGTTGGTTGTTACTGGATCCAGGAAAATAGAGATTTATTTAAAACTAACCATCGGAGGTTGCCAGCTGCACTCACGGCTCATCTGTGCACACTTCAAGAGGAGACAGAGGGCCCAAGGATGCAGGAGAGGTGGGAGGTAACTGTCTGATAGTACTCGTCTGCAGGGATGTCACAGCAGCTCGGGGACACATGGGTTCTGTGGCAGCCCAGGCCACTGTGGAAGGCTGGGCTGCCCAATCCTGGGGAGAGGACGGCAGCCACAGGGCCTGAGGACCGATTGCATGTCTTCCCTGCTCTGTGTTCAGTGCCGCGGGGTTGGCGGTGTGAAGTCAGCATGGTGGGAGCATTTACACCACAGAAATCAAATGTGGAAAGTCAGCCTCGCTCCACCCCCACCCCGGCTGGTTATTGGATATTAACCAGCACAGTTCTTTCTGCACATGGCTGAACACGCTTTTCCTAGTGGAAAACACGCATGCGGACACCGTCACGGGCTGCCTGTCTCTACCTGTTCCTATGTTCTGCAATGCAAGCTCACGTTTCTAACCCAAGCTGTCTCCTCCCCTAAGTAGGGGGTGCAGGAAGGCACTGGGGACCTCTCACCCCAGCTTTGTTCCTCGGTGCTCCCACCCTCCTCAAATACCTCTGGGGACTGCAGAAAGCAGCCAGCCTCCTACCAATCATGCTACCTTGCATCCTCTCAAAGGGATGCCCAAACTGAACCACCCTGGCCCTCGTTGGAGCACGAACCCCATTCTGTTCTGAAGAAAGGAGCAGGAATCTCAGCAGTACCTTTGCAACGGGTGCTAACTGCCCATTAGGATACGGCGATGCAGATCCTTCCCACCCTATCTGGGGCTTCTCCACCGTCTCAAGTCCTGTAGGTTGCTGGCCCCAGTGTGGGAGCGTGTACCTGCAGCCCTCAGCCTGTTCAGCCAAGAGCTCGGGAGCCACCTGTGAACCCATCTTTCTGAGCATTGTTTATCTGGTCACACCCCCAAGTCCTCTCCTTCCTCCAGGAGTGTTTTAGATTTAAATTGTATGTTAAAATAGAAACTCTGCTCCACTGTGCTGGATTCTTGTTTGGTGTCTTCTTTTAAGGCATTCATGGAGCAGAAAGGTGAAGTCGTAAGATGCTTTGTACTTGTCTCGCTGTCAAATTTCATCCAANACAATGATAAATAGAAAAAAGAAGACCTTCACTCATGTGGGCCCTAGGCCAGAACTGCCATTCTGGGACTCTCTGAGGAAGCTGTGTTGGCGTGTGTGACCCAGGGCAGCCTTCCTGCCACAAGTCTGAGCTGACACATATGCTTTGTGACACTGGGGAGAAAATGGGGCACGGAGGGCAAAAGGGCAGGTTTCAGAAGTTCTCGACGCGAGGGCTTGGTCCAAGGCAGGATGACGAAAGGATGGCCATGTATGGGACATTTTTAATCCACGCGGCTCTCTATCAGAATACGTGCACAAAGAGACTGCTGATCCTGACCACGCAGAATTGTAGCTCCTTTCCTTTTGGAGAGGCAGGAGAGGTGTTGGGGCTGGGGCTGTGCTTCCTCACCCTGCAACTATTCAGAGTATTAGGAGACGAGCATAATCAGATCTAAAAGCACCAGGGACACAATCTCCTCTNTGCAAGGAAAGGTGATTTTAGGGAGAATTCACGCCCCAGCTTCTCCTTGTCCTGCTTCTCCGCTTTCTTTAATATTTAATCTAAAGAGCCTTTGCCTCAGAGGACTTGCAGGGGGCTCAGCAACAGCTCGTCATGGCTTCCCAGGAGGAAGCTGTAGACCTGTGGTTTCCAAACATCAGCCACCACCACAATATTCTCTACGTCCAAGTAACTCCGAGATGAGTATTTACTTAATGTTTTTCTATAAATCAGTTATCCCTAAATGCAAAGTATTATATAAATAGTAAATTGTAGATCAATGCCTTCTATAGAAAGCTGTTATCACTTGGCAAAAATAAAAGATAGCCATGATAATATATATATATATATATATATATAATTGAATGCATGAGTGAGTAGTATATGTATTTATACATTAGATATCAATTCTTGGGCTGGCCCAGTGGCGCACTGGAGAGTGTGCCACTTGGGAGCGTGGCGGCGCTCCCGCCGAGGGTTTGGATCCCATGTGGAGACCAGTTCCCGCTTACTGGCTGAGCGCGGTGCGGGCGCAACACCGAGGGTTGCGATCCTGTTACCGGTCAGTTAAAAAAAAGACAAAAAGGAAAAAAAAAAAAAGATATCAATTCTTATATAAAATATAATAATAACTGTTACTATCAATATTATATAATAATATGCCTTGTATATATTTGTTATCTGCTCTAAGCTGGCCTGTCAGTGTGGGGATCTGGAGTGAGGACACGGTGTGGAGACTGCATGCATGGAGCTCAGTGTCTGTGACAGGAGGGGACCAGGTGAACACATTAATAATGATAGAAAAAGGCAATCTGAGAAAGCAGCAGGTTGCAGGCAGGGAAACAGGATGATGGGGATGGGATCTGGTAGGACACAGGATCTGGGTGGAACCTAAATGAGAAGTCGGTGGTTGCTAGCTCCAAGGTGCCAACTGAATGTCCTTTAAAAGGCTGGAACTGTCAGAACACCTGCAGCGTTTCCAGTTTCCTGGCCTTCCTTTTCCTTTGATTGTATTTGCTGGGTCTGAGGTTTTATGTTCAGTTTGCCAACATACCATTTATTTCATGTGACTGACATTGGCATTTATTTTATATATGAAGAACATTTATTTTATGCACAAGGAGTCACATTGAAGTAGGGAAATGGACGCTTAATTTCCCAAACTATGCTGCTGGTGGGCATCACTGCCGGTTAGGGGCAGGTGGGCTTCACGGCTGGTTAGGGGCAGGCGGGTTTCCCTGTTGGTTAGGGGCAGGTGGGTTTCCCTGCTGGTTAGGGGCAGGTGGGCTTTACTGCCAGTTAGGGGCNTGCAAGGAAAGGTGATTTTAGGGAGAATTCACGCCCCAGCTTCTCCTTGTCCTGCTTCTCCACTTTCTTTAATATTTAATCTAAAGAGCCTTTGCCTCAGAGGACTTGCAGGGGGCTCAGCAACAGCTCGTCATGGCTTCCCAGAAGGAAGCTGTAGACCTGTGGTTTCCAAACATCAGCCACCACAATATTCTCTACGTCCAAGTAACTCCGAGATGAGTATTTACTTAATGTTTTTCTATACATCAGTTATCCCTAAATGCAAAGTATTATATAAATAGTAAATTGTAGATCAATGCCTTCTATAGAAAGCTGTTATCACGGGCCGGCCTGGTGGTGCACTGCTACAGTGTGCCACTTGGGAGCGTGGCGGTGCTCCCACCGAGGGTTCGGATCCCACATACAGACCGGTTCCCGCTCACTGGCTGAGCGAGGTGCGGGTGCAACACTGAGGGTTGCGATCCGTTGCCAGACACGAAAAAAGACAAAAAGGAAAAAAAAAAAAAAAAAGAAAGCTGTTATCACTTGGCAAAAATAAAAGATAGCCATGATTATATATATATATATATATATATAAAATTGAATGCATGAGTGAGTAGTATATGTATTTATACATTAGATATCAATTCTTATATAAAATATAATAATAACTGTTACTATCAATATTATATAATAATATGCCTTGTATATATTTGCTATCTGCTCTAAGCTGGCCTGTCACTCAGTGTGGGGATCTGGAGTGAGGACACGGTGTGGAGACTGCATGCATGGAGCTCAGTGTCTGTGACAGGAGGGGACCAGGTGAACACATTAATAATGATAGAAAAAGGCAATCTGAGAAAGCAGCAGGTTGCAGGCAGGGAAACAGGATGATGGGGATGGGATCTGGTAGGACACAGGATCCGGGTGGAACCTAAATGAGAAGTCGGTGGTTGCTAGCTCCAAGGTGCCAACTGAATGTCCTTTAAAAGGCTGGAACTGTCAGAACACCTGCAGGGTTTCCAGTTTCCTGGCCTTCCTTTTCCTTTGATTGTATTTGCTAGGTCTGAGGTTTTATGTTCTGTTTGCCAACAGACCATTTATTTCATGTGACTGACACTGGCATTTATTTTATATATGAAGAACATTTATTTTATGCACAAGGAGTCACATTGAAGTAGGGAAATGGACGCTTAATTTCCTAAACTATGCTTCTGGTTGGCATCACTGCCGGTTAGGGGCAGGTGGGCTTCACGGCTGTTTAGGGGCAGGTGGGTTTCCCTGCTGGTTAGGGGCAGGTGGGCTTTACTGCTGGTTAGGGGCAGGTGGGCTTCACTGTTGGTTAGGGGCAGGTGGGCTTCACTGCCGGTTAGGGGCAGGCGGGTTTCCCTGCTGGTTAGGGGCAGGTGGGCTTCACTGCTGATTAGGGGCAGGTGGGCTTCACTGCTGATTAGGGGCAGGTGGGCTTCACTGCTGATTAGGGGCAGGTGGGCTTCACTGCTGATTAGGGGCAGGTGGGCTTCACTGCTGATTAGGGGCAGGTGGGCTTCACTGCTGATTAGGGGCAGGTGGGCTTCACTGCTGATTAGGGGCAGGTGGGCTTCACTGCTGATTAGGGGCAGGTGGGCTTCACTGCTGATTAGGGGCAGGTGGGCTTCACTGCTGATTAGGGGCAGGTGGGCTTCACTGCTGATTAGGGGCAGGTGGGCTTCACTGCTGATTAGGGGCAGGTGGGCTTCACTGCTGATTAGGGGCAGGTGGGCTTCACTGCTGATTAGGGGCAGGTGGGCTTCACTGCTGATTAGGGGCAGGTGGGCTTCACTGCTGATTAGGGGCAGGTGGGCTTCACTGCTGATTAGGGGCAGGTGGGCTTCACTGCTGATTAGGGGCAGGTGGGCTTCACTGCTGATTAGGGGCAGGTGGGCTTCACTGCTGATTAGGGGCAGGTGGGCTTCACTGCTGATTAGGGGCAGGTGGGCTTCACTGCTGATTAGGGGCAGGTGGGCTTCACTGCTGATTAGGGGCAGGTGGGCTTCACTGCTGATTAGGGGCAGGTGGGCTTCACTGCTGATTAGGGGCAGGTGGGCTTCACTGCTGATTAGGGGCAGGTGGGCTTCACTGCTGATTAGGGGCAGGTGGGCTTCACTGCTGATTAGGGGCAGGTGGGCTTCACTGCTGATTAGGGGCAGGTGGGCTTCACTGCTGATTAGGGGCAGGTGGGCTTCACTGCTGATTAGGGGCAGGTGGGCTTCACTGCTGATTAGGGGCAGGTGGGCTTCACTGCTGATTAGGGGCAGGTGGGCTTCACTGCTGATTAGGGGCAGGTGGGCTTCACTGCTGGTTAGGGGCAGGTGGGCTTCCCTGCTGGTAGGGGCAGGTGGGCTTTACTGTTGGTTAGGGGCAGGTGGGCTTCACTGTCACTGAGAAACTCTAGCTCTGTGACCTGCTCTTCTCTGAAGTTCCTGGACTTTGAAGTAAGGCAACTGCTGAGTTATGAAAAACTGGATAATTTTCCTGGAAATGGTGGTGAAGACCATGAGAACGGAGTCCTTTGGTTTTTCACAAGTGTTAATTGAATTTTCAGTTGATTCTCAATTGATTTAAGAAAAACAAAACCCTCCATAGATCTATTGTGAGAAGGGTCTGATAATACCTTGTCCTTCAACTGCAGCTCCCTCTGAGCATGAGGGGGGTTTGTGAACAGCCATATTCCAGCTTTCAAAAAATTCCTCCAGGGAATGGGAGAGCCGGGAGGATGGGTGGCTCTGCAGGCCTCCAGGGCTGCTTCCTCCAAGGTGGCCTCAGAGCTGCTCTCAGGTGTGTGACCTGCGAACAGATGGGGCCTCCCTGGCTCTTTGTTTTCAGGTGCAATGAAAAGCTTTTGAATCCATTAGCCCCACGCAAGCCTGTTTGCAGAGGAGCAGCTCACACATGACACTTTATCATGGCTTGTGAGACAAGGAATAGAACTGGCGAGATGAGGCTGTCCAGGCACCTGGATGCTTCTCCCAGCCACACAGCCAGGATGAGAAAGCAATTCAGACGTCCCTGCTCCATGGAGGTCCCTGTGCACAGGAGTGGACACGTGGACCTCTGTAGGTGGACCAAATAGAAACCTGATTATCTCAGGACTCATGCTGAGCAGACAGGATCAGACTTATTTAAGTGAAAGGTTTTGGGGACGTACCAAACTTAACATGCACTCATGGAGCACTGGTGCAAACTCGTATCCACACAGTCAAGCTGTTCTCCCGTTTCTCTGTCCCTGCAGAATTGTTTAGTTGGTCTAAGAGGTCTTTCTCTTTTTAAAAATATTTTTAAATATTTACAGTTAAAATGTGCTCTGACATTCAAAACATGCGCATGTGGTAAAGCAAACGTCTTGTTTCTTCATAGGAGTGATGCCAACTCGAAGGCTGAGTCTGGAAACTCCAGACATTGTGATTCCTGTTCTGCTGCTGCCTCTCCTACAACCTTAGTGGCCACTCTCAGAATTGTGCTTAAGAGTAAAAATTTTCCCAGACTAACCATCCCCCAAAAAAAATCCCCAGAAATAATCACTCAATCAATCATTAACTGAATTCAGCGCTGTGCTGAATCTATAAGGTGTCTCACTGGTGGTAGAAGCAGCACCTGGAAGCCACAGGCTGAGAGTGTAGACATCATCACTGGGGCCCATGGAGGGTGACAGAGGGAGACACACAACTCACCATTAACCAGAGACCCTGGAGAGCGAGGGACCAGGCTGCCAGGTGGTCAGCGTGAGTCTACAGGTATGAGTTGGGGGCCAGAAAGGATGCCTTGGACAAAAGCCACCCAACAGCCAGTGGCTCACCCACAATTGGGGAGCTTGTCCAGAGACATGGAGTTTCCCTGTGGGACTGGCCAGGCCCTGGGCTCTGCTCCCAGGTGATGGATGACACGGCGGGAGGGTCCTGCTAGGAAAGGCCACAGGGCCCCTGCCTATCACGGGAGAAAGCAGAGGCCTCAGAAAAGGAACACGAACTGCAGAATCTTAAATACTAAAATTAATAACTCTTCCGCTCTTGAAAAGCAGAATCTAATTACCTTCTTGTCAGTTCAAGTAGCAGCTGAGGAAGAGAAAGTAGGAGACCAGACGAAGCATCAGCCCGGGCGCACTCGTCAGAGCTCGATTTTCTGGTTCCTCTCGGTGGTCATATTTCTTTCTTCTCCAGAGCATTTTTGCTTCCTTCATTTATAATAAATAACCCTTAAGTATACCCCGTATTTGCTCACAAGACAGAGTCAGAAATCATAAGAAATACCACGATGAAAAATTTTGTCTCTGAGAGGGAGAGTATATTTCTCTCTGCAGAAATACCACTTGCTGCCCCTTCTTGTCACCGGGTCTGGGCATCACCTGCACGTCCTGGAGGGGGTTGCCAGGAAAGCCCCTCCACCCGCCGCCCTGCACACGACACACTGAAGGCGGAGTAACTTTACACAAAGAAAGGCTCTTTGTTCTCGTAGGATTACTTGAGCGCTGCTCGCAGGAAGTTTCCTAACAAGGACACCATTACTCAGCAGTGTGAAGGTCCTCTGCAGACACGTCGGGTGCTGGGAGCCCAGACTCAGGCAGCAATCTACTACTTTGCCGCCTTGGTGTGAACGTGGCCGTGGGTTGACCTCTGCGGGAGAGCTGAATCTGTGGTCAGGTTCACACGCTCCGGCGGGCTTGGTGTTTTAATTCCCTCCTGGGGATTTCTTTCAAATATTCATGGGTTTGGAAATATAAAATGGGGAAATAGAAAAAGAAGAAAGAAGCTGCAGACCAGGAGAAGCATCGATTTCAACCCATACGTCAACTTGAGCTGGTCGATGGCGGGGAGGCCAGGGGCGAGCTCTGAGACGCTTCTGCAGGAGAGAGATGGGCAGGTGATGTAAATCTCCTGTCGAAATCTGATCCCAGGGGTGGGCCACACATGGAGCCAAAAGAGATTATTTTCAAGCTTTAAGATTTAATGCCTGCCCTGCTGGGTTCAGACCTGCTTGGGCCTGTCACTGCTTCTTTTTGGCCTGTTCCTCCCTTTTGGGACGGGAATGTGCACCCAGTGGCTGTGGGGAGAGGGGATAGTGGGAGATGTTTGGTTCATGGGGGCAGATCCCTCATGAGTAGGTTAATGTCCTTCCCGGAGCGGGGAGGTGAGGGAGTTCTCAAGCTCTTGTTCCCTGGAGAGCTGGTTGTTAACAGGAGCCTGGCACCTCTCCCTCCTCTCTTGCTTCCTCTGTCACCCTGTGACCTCCTGGCACCTGCTGTCCTGCCACTCGCCACCAGTGGAGGCAGCCTGAGGCTCGCACCAGACCCAGCTGCGCCAGAGTCGTGAGCCAAATAACCCTCTTTTCTTTATAAAATACCCAGTTTCAGGTGTTCTGTTATAGCAACACAAAGTGGACTAAGACAGGGGTGACACGTGATTGGCTGATGGGGGAGGGACGTGGCCACATATTTCCCTCTTGATGTGCTCCGCTGGGTGAAAAGTAGGAGAGACAATTGTCAAAATGAAACAAAACTTAAAGGCTAAAGAATATTTTCCCTTTCTTTTAAAAAGGAGAAGTTTTCCACTTGAGTATTCAAGCCTGCCCTTGTCTTTTGATGAGTAATGTCCCTGTGTTGGGCATACCGGCTGCTGTGTTGTCCCGCGAGGGTGTCCACTTTCTGTTATGAGTCAGATTTAGCCCACGTAGCCCTGAGAGTAAAAAAATTAAACAATACATCTTATCCAGGGGCCTGCCCGCGAGTTGGGTGTGGAATCATGGAAATAGTTAACATGTATTGAAACACTAAGTAGTTTGACATGTTTTACTTTAATTCTTGTGAGAACTTCATGAGGTATGGGCTGCTATTAAGACCATTGTACATCTGAGGAAACCGAGGCACATGGGCATAAGTAACATCTCCTGAGGCCACAGCCACTTGGGGACAGAGGTGCAGTCTGAGCCTGGGACCTCCCTCGAGAGCTGGACTCTCAACCCCCTTTCCTCTGTTGCTTCTTGCAGATGCGTAAAGGAAGTATCTGGGTGCTCTTCCAGACGCAAGGATCCGGAAAGTCGATGGAAAGCTCTCCCCCGATGGTCATTAAGAACTCAGGAACAGGGGGATGGGTTTCGGAAATAGTCCTGCAGTGGGAGAAAGCAGGTAACACTCAACCCTGGAAACTTCTCATTTTCCATCACTGGTGCCGTGTAGGACACTGCGGGATGTGGCGTTTATCACGGCGGTGAGCTCTGAAAGCCTTCGTAGAACAGGGCATTGCTGCGGAGTCAGAAAACCAGGACTCATGTTCAACAAGCTGGGCTCAAGTCTCAGTCCCTGAAGCGATGGCGTTTGTGGCCTCAGGCGCATTATAAAACTTTCAGAGCCCCGGTTTCTTTGCCATGTGTAAAGTAAGCATCAGCCCACATGCCTTCGGGGTCACTGGGATGGTAGAGTGACATAAAAGTGGAAAGCTCCTGTCATTGCATTCAGGGCACAGATCTTGCTCGGTGTCAGGTGCCCGTTCCATGACAGGTGGTAGCGCCTGGAGCCGAGCACTGTCCCGGCAGGTAGGGGCTCTTGGTAAGTAATTAAGTGTGAGTGAGTCCCCTGGATGCGTTCCATCCTCACCTCCAGACAGGCAGCCCGTTCACTTTGCAGGGCCTTGCTCTCCCGGATCTCTTCCATGACCCCTGCTTCTCCTACAGTTTCCGGGTGATGGCGGTGCTTTCCCCGTCTGTCCTCAGGACCCTAAACCCACTTGTCCTCCTTCCCAGTGGCTGGAGAGCCCACCCTGCAGATTCCTGGAGGTCACTTCCCCAGGTCTCAGGCCCCGGCCCTCCACCCCTTCCTACCCTCACAGCTACGTCAGGCCTGGAAGGGCGAAGGGTCTGCTGCTTCCTGGGAAGTCCAGTTGGCTGGTCTTGAGTTTCCTTTCCTTTAACTGCTCTTACCACTGAGTAATAGATGGTATAAACTAACGAACTAACTGGGTACCGCAGGCTGGGAACCTTCAGCACCTACGAGGCCTCCTCTTGCAAAAACTTTTCATCCTTCTCCACGTACAAGTTTTCTTTACTCGGATGCTGGTGGGATTTCCCCCAATGAGCAGGGCCCCTGAGCGGCTTCTCCAACGCCCATGAAGATAAGAATTTTCTGAGTAATTTGCTCAATACTCCAACCTAGACCTGTGCATCAGCATTTCCAGGCCAGGGTCCTGGTAACCTGTGTGTTTGACAAGGGCCCCAGGAGACACTACCCGGAGGACAGTCTCACGAGCAGTGAGGGTACCCACCCCTTCCCCTGTTCCCTGCTCTAGGGATAAGGCCTCAGGCTTGGAACTCACTGAAGTGTGACTTCTGCTGTTACAGTGGGATGAATAGGTACCCCCAAGAACCTTGAATGTGATCTTATTTGGAAATAGGACTTTCACAGATGTAATTAGTTAAGATGAGGTCATGCTAGATTAGAGTGAGCCCTAACCCGATGACGCGTGTCCTTAGCAGAGAAGAGATGCAGAGACAGACACAGAGAAAGAATGCCACATGGAGACACAGAGACCCAGATGTGGAGGGAAGATGGTCACAGGAAGATGGAGAACATGGAGACTGGGTGATGCTGCCACCACCCACATGCCAAGAATTGTCCCCAACCCCCAGATGCCTGCAGTGGGGTCTGGGGCAGATTCTCCTTCCCAGGTCCCAGCAGGAACCAACCCTGCCCACACCTCAATTTCAGGCTTGCAGCCTCCAGAACTGTGGAAGTGTAAGCTTCTGTTGCTTTTAGCCCTCAAGTTTGTGGTCATTTGTTATGGTCACCCCAGGAAACGAATACAGCTATTTACTAAAATTCTGCATTCAGGAAGAAATGAAGGAAGCATCCAACATCCAGAACCTGAAGACTCCTCAACCTCAATTCTCAACAAATTCATCTACACCAGGATGATTCAGAGTCCACCGGTCCCAACCCCTTCTCCCCCCATCCCCTTCCAGAGGTTTTGGGGTCAAAAGGAAGAGAGACCCTCGCACACAGGAGAAAACGACTTGTGGGGTATCCAGCTGAAAAGTGACTGACACAGGCATTTTGAGAATTGGGGTGTGACAGTCATCAAGGTAAATACACATTTGGAAGGAGATTCAAGTCTGCATTTGGAATACACGGGACTTGCAGGAATCACAGAAAAGCATCTGTCAGAAAGGAGGATTTAAGGATACATTTGAAAATGTGGGGGTGCCTGCATTCTCTCGAGCTTGCACCTTTTAGGTTGTCTTTTGGTGGGGGCTGGGTTCCTCCTCGTCCCAAGCCCCTCTGTCCCTCTGGTCGGCCCCACAAGGGAGCACACTGCAGAGGTGATGTTTTCCCAAACACTCACGACATCCCTCATCATTTGCAAATCAAACAGACCCCAAACGATCTGTCACTGCCTGTTTGAGCACCTTTGAGAGTGGGGGGACTGGCCTCAGCAAGCAGGAGGAGCCAGGCTGTGCCAGGCACACGGGCAGACAAGGCCCTTCGAGATGATCCAGGCCAGGGCTGGGCATGGAGGGGCTGGAGCTCCTGTCTGAAATCCATTCCCTCCCCCAGGGACTGATGCTTTGTGCTCAAGTGCCCGTGATTCACACCACAAATGTGGCACGGACACCTTCCTCGCCTGCGTCTTGGTATCTAGGACATTTTCAAGACTGTTCATGTTAAATATTAATAGCAGCCTCACCAGGGTCTTGCCTCGTGTAATGGCTGTGAGTTCACTGCTCTTCAGGCTGACGAATGGCTGGGTTTCAGTTCCTAAACCTAAGACCGTTCTTGTATGACTCTCCTGAAATGAGCGTCCCTGTGGACGGAGAGGCTCCTCCCGGGGGAGTGCAGAATGGAAGGAGATGACGACTGCGTCTGCACGTAGTAATTTACTTCTTGTGCCCCAAAGCTCACAGCCTGTGACCTGGCCCGTCTTCCAGAAGAGTGCCAGGGGGCCTGCTTCCCACGGTGGCCTTTTCTAAGCTACCCTTTAGCTGGGCCATGGCTCTGTGTCCACTCTGGCATTCACTTCTCATATCCTGAACTTCCATGTCACAGCCAAACAAGCCAGAGTGGTGTCCCTGGCACAGGCATTGGGTGAGCTGAGATCCCTTTCTCTCTAGCTAGGAGGATGATCCCAGGACTGTCTGACACACAGTGGGTGACGTTGACTTCACTGGAGTGTGCTTGAGGGACCCTGAAAGTCAGAGCTGCTCAAAGCCACCTTCTTGCCATTGGAGAGCCTGGCCTCACTGGTACCTAACCCCAGAAGGTGCACCCTGCCCTCCAAACTCACGAAATCCGAGGCTCTGGAGCCCTCACCCGTTAGCACACGTGGGGTGTGGCTGTCCGAGGAGAACCCTGCTTCTCCTGTGCGTCAGGACAGAAGCAGACAGGGGCGTCCAAGTGGCAGGACACGGGAGGAGGGCGGCAAGCGGGGTGCGGGGATCCAGGAGCCCAGCCAGGGAGCGCAGGCCACGGGCCGTCGGCGGAGGGGAGGGTGAGCTCGCACCACCCCCGCGTCACAGCGCTGGTCACTCTGCCTGGCTGACCTCTGACAATGGACGCACCCACTACGGGTTTCTTTCGTTCAAATTACAGACAGTTAGGCTCTCTCTCTTTCTTTATCTCTCTCTCTTTCTTTCTGTCTTCTCTCTCTTTCTTTCTGCCTTTCTGTCTTTTCTCTCTCTCTGTCTCTCTGTCTCTGTCTCTCTGTCTCTCTGTCTCTTTCTTTCTTTCTTTCCTTCTTTCAAGTGTGGTATTTCACAAATACCAAAACCCTTCAGGGCTTCTGACTTCTGATTTGAGGCTTCCACGGGTGTGGGAAGGGAGTGGCCAGAAGGAAACCCTGCATGGAACATGGAGCACTTTCTTTCGGTGCTGTCGGCTCCAGTCCTGGGCAGACACGAGGACCGCAGTGACCAGGAAGCAGGCCCTCGTCCTCACATGCCGTTCTCCGGCCATCACGGGCTCAGGGCTGGTGACTGTGCACCTGCTCTAGACCCAGGTCCGGGTGGGGTTTTTGGGATGGGCTCCCAGGGTGGACATAGCCTGTCAATGTGCCTGTGTAAGCACTGCCTGCCACCTGTCACTGGTCACCTCTCACCGCCTGGGCATGTTCGGCTCAGACAGTGCCACCCTGTTTACACCAATGCTGTGGCCCCAGACATTTGGGGAACTTCACAAGGCCTTGAGGCTCACTGAGAGGCACCTGCTGGCTGGGCTGTTTCAGACAGAGCATGTATGTATGTGAATTGGGGAAAGGAGCAGAGAAAAAGAGAGACCACGGCATGGAAAAAATGTCCCTGTGCCTTTCACAGGAGGGGTATGTCCTGGCCGATGGGAGGGGAACGACTCCCAGAGATGGTCCAGCATCCCCGTGTCCACCCACCACCCAGAGGACGGAGGCAGGGCCTGGGACTTCTGCGAGAGTGAGAACTCTGTCTCACCCTGGACAGAGGGGCAGCGTGCGGAGGGGTGGGACCACCAAAGCCCCCAGGACTGAAAAGAGGTGGGGAGAGTCTTCAGGCAGGACTGAGGGAAATGCTAGGGACTGGGGTCTGCAGGTTGGCAGCCCGCCCCACATTTGGGGGTTTGCTGCAGGAACCCCGGAACTGAGCTGACCGTCTGTCTTTGGCGTGTGCTTTGCGCACGTGGAGCTCGTCCTCCGTCTCAGTAGTGTGTTTTCAGAAATGCTGGACGATCCCAGTGGGATGGAGGAGAGAGGTGTCTTGTTCCTACATCTGGAGACCCCTCGTCTGAATTCAGGGGACTTTCCTGTGTCCTAGGGGTGCTGGGAGTACACAGTGACTAGACCAGTGGGTGTCCCAGCACATTCCGTGGGTGAGGGCTGCTGCGGGTGCACCTGCCCATCAGTAGTCCCTGCCTTCCTCTCCTCTCCCGGCTCTTCTGTCCTCTCTGGCCTGGCCAGGTGGCAGGCCTGGCCTGGCTGGCCCTCAGGGCTGGCCCTGCAGACGGCGCTGTGCTCAGCTCACCCGGGAGGCTCCGGGATGCATCACACAGATAAGGGCCCACACAGGAAGCAGAGAAGCTGGAATGGCCATTACAGTTTCATTCCCTTAACGAGCAGGTAATTCCACCACGAACACCCTCACCCCCCTCGACAGTGTGCCCAACAAAGAGAAAACATTGTGGGGCACATGTGATGCCTTGTACTTTATTTTCCCAGTTTATTCCATTTTGAGTCATTAAAAAAAATGAGTGATGGCCTTTAGCATCTATTCTTTCAGAAGAAAATACAGTGTTTGTGTCTGATTATGTTCTTCAAGGCAAAATAGAAGCCACTGAGAGGTCATGCGGAAGTTATTTTCTCCCCAAACAGTTGTGTGGTGTGCATGTATAATACCAGCTGCAGGGCTTCCTGGAGGGGAGTTCTGCTGTTTTTATCAATGCTCACACTCAGCAAGCCGTGTGGAAAATAAGGACAAGGCTGTTCTCCAGGGACAAGCCTCCCTTCCTCCTGTCCTGCCCTGGAAAGGCGGGCCAGTGTGAGCGACAGCGTCTTCAACCTGCCCTGGGGGAGGGGGAGATGGCGGGACTCGGCCACAGCAAGGCCAGAGGCCCTGGAGGTGGAAGACCTAACATGAAGACTTCATATTATGTGCCGCTGTGACATCTGTAAAGCCAGGAGGGCCTCATCTGACCTACCTGCATGTTCCCCTACCAACTCTGCCCCCAAGTCAAGGGTCTCTTAGTGAAATGACCCTTTTGTCACAGGGACAGGAGCAGCTCCCACTTACCCCTGAGGAGTGGCCTTCGGTTATTCAAGGAAGCCTATGACACCCTTCTGTGGGAACCAGGGATGCCCCCCCTGTGTTGCTGCTGCCAAACCTGCCCCCCACAGCCCCTGCTGTTCACCTGTCCCTCACACGCCCGCCCAGCCCACATGGCCTGGTGTCCTCCCTGGGCTGTGAGTCCACGTGGCGAACGGAGGCTGCCGGCCTCATCTGCTCGGTGCTGGCTGTCCAGTTCTCGGCTATCTCCATGACCTTGGCATGAGGGTCCTTCCCTCACAAGCAGCGTGAAGGCAGGTGTTCAGGACAACCAGCTCTTGCTGGCATGAGGGGTTGGACCCCACTCCAGGGCCCATCTGGTAAAATGCACTTCAGGGGAAATGCCTGCCGCTGCCCATTCAGCTAAGCCAAGCCTTTCCCAGTCCTCGTTCAAACCGAGGAACAGCCCCTTGGTTTGCACTTGAGGTAACTAGATTGGCTTTCCATGTCAGCTCACAGTCTTTTTTTTTTTTTATGCTGGAAGCTCATTCCAGCCACGGGCATCACTGTCCTGCCCCCCGTACCCAGTGCCAGGCCAGCCGCAGCCATTGCTAGCATGGACCACTGCTGTGGATTGCCTTTCCATGCATCGATCATAAACGCGTTCTCCTTAATCCTCTTCCTGCATGGTGATCGGCTTTCACGACTCAGCTCATGGCAGGCAGAAATTGCACCCGAGGAAGCCTGTGAGGCTGTGGCATGTGGAGGTCACACTCGAGTGTCCCTCATGCTCTCGGCAGGGCCTGTTCTGTGCCACTGCTGTGGGACAACTGGCCACATTGTGCCAGTCTCAGGAGCAGATGCAGGCTCTAGCCCCAAGACTGCCTCTGGAGGTATGGGGTGTCACCTCTAGCTGGGGCTTAGTTATGGGGCTGCCACCACATCCCAATCCTGTGTCGGAGCCATGTTGGGTGAGAGGATGACAGGCGAGGCTCTCTCCATAAGAACGTGTCACCACAGACAGCAGAGGCTCTTCTTTAGGCTTCCTGACCCCCCTTCCATGTGTCCACGTCTCTGGGCTGCTGGGTTTTCCACGCCTGCCTGTCAGTGACTCGAGCATTCTGCATTTGTGCTTTTCCGAGAAGATTTATTTTTAGAATTCCCAGTATGGCAGGTTTTATTTCCCAGATTTGGCTGCAGCCATGTCTCCCGCTCTCCCAGGATGTGGCTTTGTCACAACCCTAACTGGAAGTGGAGTCTGTCACCTGCCTCGAATCCAGGTGAGCCTGGAGGTTTGATTGACAAATACAATGAGGAGGAAATGCACCTGCTCTCGACCAGCCCCTCCCCGTTCCCTGAGCACGTGAGCCATGCCACAGCCTGAGGTCACCTGCTGGAAAAAGCCTCCCCACGCAAGAGGTCCCCGGCTCACAGTGAGACTCCCACCAAGTGGGGAGAGAGAGAGGAAAGCTGCTCACCCCCTACTGACACCCTGTGAAGCAGAGAAACAGCCCAGCCACGCCCGTCTGTGTTCTCAACTCTCAAAACCATCAGGACATGCAACGATCGTTTGAAATCACTAAGTCTGAAGATGGTTTCATACACGGCCGTACACGATTAAAATACATAAACTCACAATATCCACAGATATTTGAAGTTTGAAGATATTTGTTAGCATTTCCCTCACCTCGTCTGTTTATTCAAGGAAATATTTTCACATCCCAGGTGATTACTTATTCAGACAAGGAGCACTTCGGAGACAGGTCTCAGTTCATTAGAGAGCAGTAGGAGGACGTGATAAAGGACGTGCAAAGCTGCACGTCGGAACCGTGTCTCCTGGTGCTGGGATGTCATCTCACCGTTATCAAGATGGGTTTTGTGGACCTTCACGAATCCTCAGAGATGCCTCACAGAACCCCATAAAGGAAGGGCAGGTCACCTCTCTGCACCCCATCCTGTCCCCACCTATACCAGCTCTGACTTGGCAGCTGCTCTACTTTCTTTTGTCTTATCTACTTGGGTTCCATAAGAGATTTTATTTTGAAATGGTTCTGCTGTGTAAAATGTTTAAAAAAAACATGGACCTCGGTGCCCATGTTTTGTGGTTAAGACTCGTTATATTGGAGATGGCAAAAAAGACTCACAGAAGTTTGGAAACGTGTCCAACAAGACAGCGTCCGTCGGAGGGGGCCGTGTCTAGAGCCCAGCAGTCCTGGCCACAACCCCATGTCCTTTTTCCATGTCTCATGCCCTCCCTGTGACCCCTCACAGGTGTATGAAGATGCGAGAACCCAAACCAAACTCACAGCCAGTCCCTCCCACCTTCCACGTCACGGAAGACGGTCGTGACACAAGTGCAGACCAGACGCTAGAGGTGGCCTTGATGAGCTTCAGAAGTGGCAGGACTCAGCTCGTTTGAACTCAAATGCTTCCCCTCCCATGAGTCCTGCAAAGACGGAATCCAATCAATTTCCATCTAAGTAGACACTTACTAGCAACAGAGCTGTACATCCAGGAAATTGAGAGGTTAAATATTGTACATAGGAAAATGCTGCGTGGATATATGATTTTTATTGATAAGCTCTTTAAAAGCCCTCTCTGCTTCAGTAATTCTAAGAAAGGTGCCACCAAATGGAGTGATAAACTTGATCCCAGTCAGTAATTGACAGCACATAAAACTTTTATTCTCGAGTGTCTCTCCTGCTCCCGCCAGCCAAAGTCACTTAGCTGTTCTTTCCTTGCAGGCCTGGGGAAGCTCATGGCATGGTAATTCTCAGATCCTGCAACCCAGACCTTAGTCATGGTGTTGACGGCTAATACGTCCCTAATAACGAGACCTGTATCTGAGTTCTACCTTACAGTCCATAGGCTAAAGGTCCTAGAATTGCAGATGTGTCTTGTCAAAGGAAAGTTTTCTGAAAAGAAAAGCTGACCATGAAAACTAACTAGGAAGTGGAGGAAAATTTGCACATTAAATAAACATGCATAAGAATACTCAATAATTTTAACTGCTAACGATTGAGTTTCAACTTAAACTAGTACATCATACCTTATCCAGAAATGGAATGCTGTAAACCCTTAAACTAGAAAATGTACAGATCTATAGATTAAGCAAAAATATAGAATTGTGCTTTCCTTTTTTATCCTTTCTGTGGGCCACAGACATACCAATTGATGCACAAAAACTGGCCCCTAAATACTTCTACAAATGTTTTCTGTACTAAGCAGTTCCATGTTGACATTAGAACACTATACTATCAATAGGAAGTAAACAAGTGTTTTTAGAAATTGCTTAAGTTATGAAATTTAGTCTGAGTCCATAAGAAAATAAATTGGGTTACATCCAACAAGTTAAAAATGATCAATAGTTAATTTCAAGGGCATATTTCATCAATTTCAACTGAGCCCTGATTAAATATGCAATGTTGTTCAATGTTGCCCAACTTTTGCATGAACTCAATTTATTTTAATGTTTAAGTCTTCAGTGATCACATTTGTTTTAATTAGCTCTGCTTACATGTTAATTAATTATATTTTAATATTTATCTCTAATTTAAATTAAGGAAAAGAAAGTCTCATCTCAATGTTGCTCCAAGGTGAAAATAATTTCCCTCTACATTTTTTAAGCCCGTGTTTTGCAAGAAACCACTTGAAATAACTTTAGATATCAGTCTCAGTCTATTTGTGAAAACTTTAAAGAGCAAAATATGGAAAGTCGTAGATATTGTTTTCACATTAATTTGTATTTAAATGATACTATCGGTTTGTTGCTTACTGTGTAGGGAAGATAAATCTTATAAAAATCAAGGAGGAGTTTAAAGTCAGCCAAGACAAAACTACTGATAGTGTTTTAAAAAAATATTTCACTATTTATATTAAAAATATTATTTATTCTTCACTGGAGCTCCATAAGAGCTCGCGTCTTCTGCAGGTTTGTGAGGTGGCGTCTGTGGCTGATTTTGTCTGACGTTTCTTGTGCCTGGACCACCTTCTGCCCCTTCTCTGGGGAATGCTTCTATCCCGGAGTCCACTCCAGAAGCAGGAAGTTCATGTGGGAGCCCACGTATTTAGCAGCACCTGCTGAAGAGGAGCATGAGGCAGCCACCTGGATACAGAGCAGGCCAAAACGCAGCACGACGTGCCCTCTTTGCTTCTGAGCTGTTGCAGTCAGATATGTGCAAATCTTCAGGATTGCCGAGGTGGTGAGACAACTCAAGTGTCCATTGACCAATGAGTAGATAAGAAAATGTGATGAAATATATACTCTGGAGACCTAGGTACATCTGTAGTTAATACTCTGTTGTGTATGTGTAATCTGCTAAGAGAGCAGTGGATCTTAAATGTTTCCATTGCAAAGAAAAGGTAACTACGTGAGGTGGTGGGTGTGTGAATTAGCTTGATCGTGGGAATTGTTTCACGATGTACACGTATATCAAAACATCATGATGTGCACCTTGAATTTATACGGTTTCTATTTGTCAGCATATATTTATATTTATATTATGACATACACAAGCAGCTTCTGGCTGCTTTGTCAGGTCTGATCTCCCTCCACCTGCTGGGATTCCCAGCCCCCGGTCCCTCTCTGGGTGTATCCGCAGCCGCAAACGTGCAATGTGTTTTTCACAAGGTGTGTCACTGTGCAGACAATTTCCTAGTAGGATAAATGTGTGAAAGGAGCATCACTCTTAATTGAGATAGGGTGTGTTTTTTTAATGAGACATTACGACAGTAAAAACTAAAATTTTTCTTTGCCACCAGCCTGCACAAAGTCAGGCACCAACATTTCAGAACAACTAGCATGCGAGTTCCGATGTGGGCAGTGGGAGAGACAGATGAGCTTAGTGTAGTGTGTGCTGGCAGCAAGCACGTAGACACATAAACTGATCTCTACAGAGGAGCTGTGCATCGCTAACACTGCGCAGAGATGGGAAGATGTGCGGAGCGGCCCCCGCAGGGCCGGTGCCTTTTCTTTGCTTCACTTGGGGAGAGCCACAGTCACGGAGAGAACCGCAGTTCCGACTTGTTCCAGACAAACATGGCCGCTTAGGAGTGTCACAGCTGTCCTAAGAAATGCTCAGACTCCATCTGCGTAGGCCGTGCCCAAGACAGTGGGCCCCTAATAATGCAGGCAGCTCGCTGGTGATGCCATTTGAGTCAGAGCCCTACAGGAGCTGAGCAGGGCGTGAGGGCGGAATGCAGAACACACTGGTGTTAAGGTGCTGTCAGAAGCTTCATCACGCAGTGGAATGGCTTTATGTTTTTGCCTAAAACCTCCACTGTCTTCACTATTTACGTGTTTAAGAGCACCTTGACCATATCCTAGATGGATGCCTGTGTAAACAGAGTCTGGGTTTGATTTTAGGTTCCGTCTACATGGACTCTGTGAATCACTGTGCCCATTATACAGGTGGGGAAACTGAACATTGGAGAAGTTCAACAGGCTCCCTGGTCACTCAAGGAGGAGACGGTGGAATGGGAACCCATATCTGCAGTTTGCAGAGTCCAAGCTCAGGACTCTTGCTCAAAGGGCAGGCTGCAGAAGAGACTCTCCAAATGCTGGGGTGTGGTTGACTCTAAGCAGAGAGTCTTTAAAAATGTCATTCTAGTAGTGATGTGGCACCTTGAGGCTCACAAGCTCCCCCTTCCACGCCTCTTAAGAGGCCCTCACAGCCACCCTATCCTTCATTCTCTTTTTAAACTAGAGTTACACATGTGTGAGTGATGTGTGTCTGGTCGCATGTGTGCATGTGTATGAATGATGGTCTTGGGAATGTATGTGTGTCTATATGTGTGCATGGGTCAGTGACTAGCTGCATACATGTAGGTGAATGTATGTGGGTCAGAGTGCATGTGTGTAAACGTGAGTGTGTGTGTGTGTGTGTTTGTGTGTAGGTCCTGTGAGTGTACCTCCCCCTCCAGAAGGAAAGTTCTAGAAGATGAAGATAACATCTTATTGTCCAGTTGGGCACCACCAGTCATGCTTAGCATGGCTCTGCACACGGAATGCATTCCACAGGCATCCGCTGTTTGAAACATAACACCATGTGCAAGAGGAATCACTTGCCTAGTACTTTCACAATGCTCTGATTTATGTTTAAAATATGTAAATTTTGGTTGCTAAGAAAATAGCTTTTGGATAATTATCAATAAAAGCTAATGGCCTAAGATTGTATTCTTTGTTTGGATGAAAAATTACTTTCCCCAAACTGGAGGAAACATGCATACACACAGACATGGCAGTACATTCACGTACAGATGCACCAATGAGATCTCTAGTTTGCTTTTTATTATATTAAAAACATATGGTAAGCTAGAGTAAATGACAGCAGAATGACTGTTATTCTAATAACCTGATAGGCTTCTCTTTGCCAATCCCACACCCCAGATTTCCTATAACTGGAAAAATATATCTCAGTTAGAGCTACAATATGTAATCTCATCTAAACACCAGTGGGATTTGTTTTGTGCAAATTCACTATTTAATTCCATAAGTTATGTGGAGATGCAAAGAGTTAAGAATGGCCAATTAAAAAAAATGCAAACATTTAAAAAACCTGAGGTATTTGCATTACCAACTATTAGGACATATTGTAAAGCAATAATTGTTAAGGCAGTGTGGTATGGGAGCCGTAGGGAGCCCAGAAACAGTGTGGACGTGTCCAGTCACCTGGTTTATTATAAAGATGAAAATAATGAAGTGGGAAAATGACAGTCATTTTAGAAAGTAATGATGGATCCGCTGGATATCTCTAAGGGGAAAGTGAATCTTGACACATACTTCATACTAGTCACAAAACATAATGAACCCTAAATGTATCGGAGATTTAAATGTGAAAGATGGGCAATTAAGTGTTTAGAAAATAACAAGGAAGAAAACCTTTGAGATATTGGAGTAGGCAAAGATTTCTTAAACATGAAAGAAACAGCAGGCATTAATCATAAAGAAAAACTTGGTAAATTAGACTACACCGATTAAAAAAAATCTCTTTATAAAAGACTCCACTGATAAAGTGAAATGTCAGTCTGCAATGTAGGTGAAGGTATTCACAACATATATATTCAAAAAAGACTGATCCTTCAAATATATCAACCATTCATACCAATCAATAAGAAAAAGACCGGTAGCCCAATTAAAAAAACATAAATCAAAAACTTGATGAGGTTCTTTACAAAGATGATTATCCAAGTTGACACTGAACATAAAAATGTGCTCAACTTCAGAAGTCGTTGAGAAACGCAAATTGAAACCGTAATGAGATATCAAAACACACCCAGGAGGGAGGCTGAAGGTAGGAAGTCAGACAGCAGCCATGTCAGGGAGGATGTGCAGATAGAATTTTTTGTGTGAATTAACACAAGTGACACAGACAGGCTCCCCTCCAGCATCGGTGGAGGGTGCACTGGCACGACCACTTTGCACGACAGTTGGGCATTGCCTGTGAGAGTGGATGCGGTGTGCTCCCTGTCACCCAGACATTCTCCTCTTGGGCATTCACAGAAATGTGTGCACATGTGCACTAAAGACGCAGATGGGACTGGTCGCAGAGCACTCTGGAATGCACCAGAACGTACCCCAAACTGGAAACAATCCAAACGCCCACTGGCAGTAGAATGGTTGAATAATCTGTGCTATATGCAGGAGATGGAACATTATACAGCATGGAAAATCAGCAAATCAAAACCACCCCGACCACTTGGATGGGTCCCACAGATATAATGTTGAGCAAAAAAAGCCAGATGCCAAACAATACACACTCCGGCTGGTGGTGTTAAAACACAGCCACACATTCTCTGGCATCATCCGTTGACAGGCGGAGGCCCACACCCCTCCCCTTGAGTCTCCGTGCGGTTGTGCCTGTGTCCACCAATGTCCATCACAGAGCTGGTGCTACGGGACTCCCAGGGCCAGAACAGCCACGGCTCGACACATGGCTTCACCTTGCTTGCTGGCCCCTGGGACTCAGTTATCACTACAGAGCAAACCACCTGAACCCGGTGGCATAAAACAACAGCCACAGCATTCGCTCACGGATCAGAGTGAGGAGGACTTCTGTGACCCGTGTGGCCGAGGCTAGTGCAGCTGGGGCAGACAGGCCAGTTGCAAGAGGGCTATTTGATCGCCATGACTGGCCTGAGATGTCTGGGAAGCCGGGCTCAGCCGGGTCTGCCGTTCGGAGCGCCTGCTCGTGGCAGCAGTGGGTGGCTGGAATGATCCACAATTCCATCTACGTAAAGCTCGAGGGCATGCAAAACCAATCTGATGGCCGGAGCAGTGGGGTGTCATGGCTGGAATGGGAACAGCACGGGCTTCTGGGTTCCAGCAATGTTTTACTTAGCGATCCAGGTGCTGCAGATGCCATCCGTTTTTGAAAATTCTTCATAGTATACACTTATGACTTTCGCACTCTTCTATACTCACGTTTTCATAAAAATCCCATAAAATAGATATCACTTTCTAGTACTTAGTGTGCACTGGACTCTGTAGATACTTTCCCTATATTATCTCATTAGATCCATAGAGTGATCCTGTTAGGTGGAAACTTATCACAGAGAGGTGAAGTGACCTGCCCAGGCTTTCACAGCTCTTGGTAGAGTTGGGATCTTGAAAAGGTTTGATTTATCCTAAACTTAACCTTTTAACCATGATTTATATTGTTCTTAAAATGAATGCTCTAATCCATTAATTAGGTGATCAACAGAAGCCAAATAAATGAAATGTTAAATGCATATTATCAAAAATTCAACCTCACTAGAAATCAAAGAAATATACATTCAAACAATGAGGGACCATTTTTCTTTCTTATCTAATTGGCAGTAATTATGAACATGACATTGTGTTTATTTGGAAAGTTTATGGGGAAATTCATATAACTTGCTGGTGGGGATGTAAATTATTGCAAATGTCTGACAAATTTGTATTAAATATTTAAATTTACATAGCCTTTAACCTAGCAATTCCAATTTTAGTGATTTCTTCTAAGAATAATTGGGCAATTATACAAGATACAGGCTGCAAGATTATTCATCACAAAGTATTATAGCAGAAAAAGGAAAAGTAAGAAGGAAAGAAGAGAGACAGGGAGAGAGAAGGAGGGAAGGAGGGAGGAAATACGAAAAGCAAAAATGTTCCAATAAGTGCTCTGTAGATGCATTAAATAAATTGTGAAACATTCATTACATGTATAACATGCAGCATTACATCACAGTGTAATATTTTTCCACACAGTAAAATCTTCCATATGTGCATGTGTACATGTGTGCATCGCATAAAATCATAGCTGATTTTAAAATAGCATGTTTTGAAACAACATACTGTACCCCACAAATAAATACAATTAAAAATAAATTTAAAAAAGAAAAGTAAATGTGGCACGAGGTTTCTGTACAGAACACTGAAACGTCCTCGTAATGCGAATAGAGGTGTTTTTATGAATGTTATAGCATTATGCATTTTTATATTGTCGATGTTTTTGTATTAAACATATGTTTATGTGTATTGAACATATATGTACATATTCTCTTTTAAGTAACCTATGAAAATATCACAATATGAAAAATGTACACAAAATTATGGAAAATGCAAAAAAAGGCACGCCGTTGTAATGATTACCATGATTACAACCGTGTGGGGTGCACATATAGGAGAAGAATGTAAAATAAATAGCAGCTGTGTTAAAATGATAAGATGGTTTTGCTTACCTGTTTCTATAAATTTATATGTTCACATTATTTGAGTATAGGCATGAAAAAGTAAAGAAATTAAAATCCGCCATCAGCTCGAAACATAAGGCACCTGCACATGTGGTCTGTTTTCCTAAGAAGAAGTTAAGCTGGCACATGCAGTGTGTCTCCACATGGATGGAGGGGCCGTCCCTGTCACAGCTGTGAGGATGAAGCAGACTTGTCCTTGGGAGCCTACAGGGTGCTCTGAGCAAGTGTGAGGCGTGGCCACTCCCCCCCCCTTGGTAGTGACCGCAGCACAGCATGACCTCAGACCTCACCTTCTCCCCGCAAGGTGGGCTCCTGGGGCCGTTCTGACTCTGGGCCCCTGCTGAAGGGCTTTCTGCTTCCAGTTCACCCTTCATGCCAGCCCCATCTAATCCCACCTATAGCTGCAAGGAACTCTGAACCTGCCCCTCTGACCCTCACAGGGTGACCACTCCTCCTGGGTCCAGACCCACCTCCCTGGCTGGCCCTCCTGCCTGTGCATGGGTGGCCTCCATATAGCATCCCATTCCCCACTGTACCTCTGGCCTGCCCCTGCCCCTCCCAGGCTGGCCTGATGCTGCCCTGTCCTCTGGACTGGTCTTCCTCCTCCAGTGTGATGGGTCCATGTCACCTCCCCAGGGAAGTCGGTCGTGCAGGCTGTACCCTCACCTGTTCTTGTCAACTGCCCTCCCCAGAGACACACACACACACTCACACCTACACAACCACACACTGGTAAGTTATCACACCTATGTGCACACAGAGTCACATTCACTCACACCTTATAGAAGCCCACACACCTACATTCTTTAGCTAACACACAGCACTCACACGCAATCATATGCATACACCTGTGCACATCCACCACGCAAACACATGCACAGGCCCACACACACTCACACACAGAGCCTGGAGTCTGTACAGACCGAGGCTCACTGCATTTCCTTGCAAGACACCGTATACTACTCGATAGTGCCTATCATTAGTTATTGTCTGAGTGATTAATTACTTCATGTCTGTCTTTCTCATTGGACAGCAGACTCAGGGCCTATGTCAGTCTTATGTATAACCATATTTCTGAATTCAGCAGAGCACCTGGCACCTGCAAGATGCTCAGAAACACCTGCCAGATGCACTGATAACTGGCTGGTGGCTGAGCACTCAAGATTGCTGAAAGGCCTGGCAGCATCCTGTCTCCAAGCACACCACCCTGGGAGGAATAGGTGAGCCATGCTGATGGGCAGGGCAGACCCACCTGTCTGCCCAGGAGAGAGGAGGAAGTCCACTCCCAGACTGCCCCACAGCCTGCTTGGATCCTGTTTGCACGACCTTTGCATGAGCTTCTCTCATGTGTGACCCAGCCAGTCCCACAGGTCCTGCACTTGGAAGGGCCTGCACATGGTTTAATGCTTTGCTGTGGCTGACTTGCAATTCTTAATACCTTTTGAACAGGGTCCCATTTTGCTCTGGACTCTGCAGTGATGTATCTGGTCCTGCCAGCCTGGTTTTGACCTCCCATACTTTGTAGCCCAACAAGGGGACCTTGTTCTTTCCAGGGTTGTGAAGTCTGGGACCTATTAGGAAGACCCTGAGTGTCTGCTGTACCCTGCTGGGGAAATTTCCTATGTACTGCTCCTTAATGAGGTTGGTTCTACTTAAAAAGCCACTGTGGACCCGTTGTCAGTATAATCACAGGCCAGCTGGCCCTGAACACTAATGAGCCGCATACAGCTTGTGTGACTTTGTGCATCCCGAGGCAGAACTAGAGAGAAGTGTAGAGTGTGACCGCAGGGTTCCCCTCTCTGTGAGTGCTTGTGACACCGTGAGCCAGGGTTACACGGAGCATGCCAGTCAGAGGACACAACCACATGGAGCCTTCCAAAGGGGCTCAAGTAGCCACCTGGAGCCCCCAGTGAAAAGACTGGTGGGATCTAACTGGAATTGTGCGTGGGGGATGATGGCTGAAGGGGACAAGGTGTACCAGGGGGGAATTCTGTCCACACTAGCAGATCACGTGCTACGCGATGAATAAACCAACCAGAAAAAATACAAGTATCTGGCTTGCCACATTGGCATCGATGTCTCCTGCAAGACCTGTCCACCTGGAAGCAGGAATCAAGAGAGAATGTTCTAGCATTTCAAAGGAGGGAGTGCTTCCCTGACACTGTGTCACCAGCAGTGGGGGTAGCTGTGTATGCCCCAGGAGCCCAACTCTTTATCCGTTCTCGTCTCTCTCCTGGGAAGCCAGGCAGTGTTGGAAGATGGGTCAGTGGAGGGTGACTGCTTAATTTATATCTGGTTCAGATGCACAGCCCCGGGTAGCTCTCTGATCAAAATGAACATACAGAAACACACATGCACACAGGCACACACACACAGCCACACAGTCACAGCAAACACATACACAGACAGACACATATACACATGAATTCACACATGCACAGACTCAAACACATGCATGCACACACATGCATGCACATGAACACAGATACACAAGACACACACATGCACACAATATACATAGACTCACACACATGCACACAGACACACAACACACACACATGCACAAAATATACACAGACTCACACACACATGCACACACATGACCACAGAGACTCATGTGGTGCACATATACACAGACGCTCATGAGCACACAGACACACATATGCACACAACACACACAGACTCACACATATTCACATACACATACATGCACACACACACACAACCACAAGACTCACAGTGCACATACACACAGACACACATGCACATATGAACACACAGAGACAAGACACATGCATGCACACCATGTGCACACACACCATAGACTCACTCTCTGCAACATGATGTGTTTTCTCTACCTCCTGCCTTATTTGCTTTGCTCTCTGCCTCATGCTCCCTCTAGAGTCACCTCAGAGAGTCTCCAAAGGCCTGTTGAGAGGCCACCATGACTGAGACATCCCAGCAGCCCACAATTCTCAGAGATGCCCTGGAGCCTCTGGATGAAAGCTTTTGTACTGGGAGAAGTGACCCAGGGCAAAGCCAGGGGAGGCCTCACCCCTCCCTGCCATGTCCAGGTCTGAGGATGGCTGGGCCCTGAGGGGATGCATCCTGGGACAGGAGGAGATGGATGTGGGGAATGCACCCATGGAAGTTTAAACAGTGGACTTCCATGCCACAGCAAGTGTGCCCATGGCTGGGGAGCTGTGCCAGGAGTGGTCCCTGCAGCCCCCTGGATCCAGCGCATGCTGAGTACTGACACTAGGGCCAGGTAGGGGTCAGAGGGAACAGACTCCAGCACCACACCCCCGCAGGAGGTGTGGGCATCAGGGCAGTGACAGCGTGTACCTCTCACCTGCTGCTCTCATCTCCAGAGCTCCCCAGTGGAGCCTGAGAGATGGCACTGTCGGTGCTCCAGTGAAAACATGGTATAAAACGTCTACGACATTTTCATGGTGTGTAATGATGAGAAAAAGATCCATCGTCTTCTCTGATTCTGTAAGGCAATCAGGTATCCAGTCATATTTCTATAATAAGTAGGCCAGTTGCACAAATTAGTCACTTATTTGGATTTTCTAGCATGCTCCTACCACATGGGTATTGAAACACAGTCTTTAGGTGTGACATAAGTTTGGACTGGATTCTGTTTCCTTGTGATTCTAATTGTTTCTGTTTGTTGCAGTAATTGCTTTCTAATTATCTTCCTGTTGCTAAATACACTTTACATGGTTTATCAAACAGTATTTTCTAAAGCACCTCCTAAGGCATTGTGAGCATTTGAGTGTGATCACTGTCATGCAGAAGAAATGAGTCATTGCCTCGATCACTTCTGCAAGACACGCAGCCCTGCAGAAGCCTCTGGGCAGCAACTGAAGGCAGGAGCCTCTGTCTGAGGAGGAGCCTCTGTCCTCCGCATTCCTCAGCAATGGTGCTTTGCAATAGAAATAATTAGAAACAGCAGATAAGGACTTTGGTTTGAGCCCTGACACAAGCAGTGTGGAAACTGAAGGAGAAAAGTCTGGACCAACTGAAAATCAATGACTTTTCCCAGACTCATCGTAGAACTGAGATTGCAGGACAACCTGCCACCCAAAACCTGGAGAGAGAGGTGAACACAGAAATCACCACTAAGATCAACATACTAGGAGCAGAAAGCACTTGAGCCATAAACTGGCAGGAAGACTTAAGTGATAATTTTGATGAGCTGCTGGCGGCTGAGCATGGACTAGCTAGTGTGACAGCGGGGAAGTCGAGACTGTGGTGGCAGGGGACACTTTATTTTTAAAACCACCAGGAACCTGCCAAGTTCTCACAGGCAGGAGACAAAAAAAAAAAAAAAAAATGCACTTATGGCTTTGGCAGGGGAGGAAAAAAGTAACCAGTTTAAAATAAACCCAAGTCTTCTCTATGAAAAAGTTTTATATTCCAGGAGAAAAGATTTTACTAGAGCCTAATCCCACCTAATCACACTCGAATGCTCACACTGCCTTAGGAGGTGCTTTAGAAAATACTGTTTGATAAACTAGGTAAAGTGTATTTAGCAACAGGAAGATAATTAGAAAGCAATTACTGCAACAACCCACTCCAGCCCCCTCTAGCCTTCCTCTCACACCTGGGTGGTGGGAAGCAAAGAAAAACTGGTAAATCCCACGGACACAGGCCCACAAAAGACTTGCATTTAGTTGTAGATTGCAGAGTGCTCCCCTTCCCCACACCTTCCCGCCGCACAAACAGAGTTACAGTGTAACGACAGAGGATGACACTGGACGAGCTGAAAGGCGTGGACTCCACTTAGGAAGGACGTCCTGGAGGAACCAAGGACAGCAACAGAGACCAAAACAAGGACATGAGAAAGCAGTTATAAGCATAGTAGATACTGACCTAACACTATCAATAATGACTTTTTTTTTTCTTTTTTTTTCTCCTTTTTGTCTTTTTGCATGTCCGGCAACAGATCGCAACCCTCAGTGTCGTGCCCGCACCGGACCGGGACCGGCAACGGGATTGCAACCCTCGGTGTTGCTCCCGCACCTCGCTCAGCCAGTGAGTGGGAACCGGTCTGTATGTGGGATCCGAACCCTCACCAGGAGCACCGCCGCACTCCCAAGCGGCGCACTGCAGCAGTGCGCCACCAGGCCGGCCCCAATAATGACTTTTAATGTGTGCAGCGTACGTGCGCCAGTCGAAAGACAGAGATTGCCAGAGAGGTTTAAAAACAAAACTCAACTCTACACTGTCTAACCTGCTTTCAACATAGAGACTCTGACAAGGTTCACTATAAAGGGACAGAGAAAACCACAGCACGCTAACTAATCAGAAGAAAGCCGGGGCAGCTATAAGAGTTCCAGACAAAGAATACTTCAGAAGAGGGAACATTTTCAGAGATGAAAAGGGTAATTATATAATTACCCTTTAATGTGTATGCATCTAACAACAAAACATCAAAATACGTGGGGCAAAATGTGGAAGAATTTCAAGGAAGAATGGAAAAATCCACTATTATAGTTGAAGATTTTAGCATCCCTCATTCAGTAATTGATAAATCAAGACAGGAGAAAAATCATAGGGATATAGCTAATGTATCATCAACTATAAAACAACTTGGTCTAATTGACATTTATAAAATACTCCATTCAACGATAGCAAAATAACATTCTTCTAAGCGCACATGAAGTTTTCATCAAAATAAACCACATTCTGGGCCATAAAACATAGCTTAAAAAATTTAAAAGACTAGAAATCGTATAAAGTATGTTCTCAGAATACATGGAATTAAAGTAGAAATTAGTAACAGAAAGGTGTACAAAAATACCAAATATTTGGAGATTAAATAATACACATATAAATGGCACATGGGTCAAAGATGATGTCTCAAGAGAAACGGGGAATATTTAAATTAAGTGAAAATAAAAATACAACATGTAAAAAATTGTGGGATTCAGGAAAAGCAGTGCTTAGAGGAAAATAAATAGTATTATGTGCACATTAGAAAAGAAGATAGCTCTAAAATCAATAATTTAAGCCTCTACCTTAGAAAACCAGAGAAAAAAAAGCAATTTAAGCCTAAAGAAGACAGAAGAAAACAAGAAATAAGAATTAAAACATAAACAAACAAACAAATAAATAATAAGATAACTGTTAAAAGGAAAGAGAAAAATTGTAGTTACTAGAGGCAGTATGGGGGGGTAAGATGGTGAGAATCTGGTTAATGGACACAAAACTATAGCTAGATAGGAAGAATGGGTTACACTGGTGCACAGCAGACTCAGGAATCCATAATTAACAATGATTTAGTGTAGGTTATCACATGACCAGAAGAGGGGAGATCAGATTTTCACATCAAAAAGAAATTATTGTTTTGCAATGATTAACATGCTAATTACTCTGCTTAGAGCATCATACATTGTATTCATATATTGAAATTAACTCTGTACCCCATAAATATGTATGATAAATGTTTCAAAAAATTATAAAAAAATAAAGTTTCACGATTAAAAAAGAAAATAAGAAATCAATAGAGAAAAAGAACAAAATCAAAAGTTGGTTCTTTGAAATCATCAATATAGATGCAAAAATTCTCAAGAAAACAATAGCAAATCAAACCCAATAGTATATAAAAATAATTATATACTGCGTCCAAGTGGGATTTATTTCAAATATGGAAGGCTGATTCCACATTTGAAGACTAAGTAATGTAATACCCCACATTAATAGGTTAAAGAAGAAAGACCATATGATCATATCAATTAATGCAGCAGATGCATTTGACAAAATCCCGCACCCATTCAAGAAAAAACAAACAAACAACAAACAAACAAACAAAAACCGAACTCATCAGATTTGGAGTGTGGGAAAACTTCCTCTACAAAATACCTCCAGCTAATATCATAGCTAATGGTGACAAACTGGATCTTTTTTCCCTAAGACAGGAAACAAGGCAAGGATGTCTTCTCTCACCACTCCCCTTGAATATCATATTGAGACTCCTAGCTAGTATAATAAGATAAGAAAAGGAAACAAAAATGTATAGAGATTGGGAAGAAAGAAATAAAATTGTATTTAGAGACAACATGATTGGCTATGTAGAAAATCCCAATGATTAGACAATAAAATTCCTGGGATTAATGAGCAAGTGTATACAGCAAGATCATAAAATACAGAGTCAATGTACAAAAGAGCATTGCTCTTCTATGTGCCAGCAGTACACTGTTGGAACCTGAAATTAAGCACATTGCCTCATACAATAGGACAGCCCCAACCCTCCCCCATAAAAAGAAATACTTACGTACAAATTTGACAAATTATACACAGGATTTATATGTGGAAAGCTATAAGACTCTGATGAAGTAAGCTAAAGAAAATTAAATACATGTAGAGAGACTGTGTTCAGAGACGGGAAGACTCAGTATGTTAAGATGTCAGTTCTTCTCAACCTGATCTATAGAGTCAACACAATCCCCATAAAAATTACAGCAGGCTGTTTAGTGTGTCCTGACAAATTAATTTTAAAGCTTATGAGGAAAGGCAAAAGATGAAAGGAAAAGGAAGAGAGGAAGAGGAGGGAAGACCCCACCCAACCTCAAGGTTTGCTGTAAACCTGCAGTAATCAGGCAGCGGGGCATTGGAGAAAGGAAAGGTATGTATATACAGTGGAACAAGAGAGTGCAGGAGGAAATACACATAAACTGAGCTAACCGTTCTTTGACAAAGAAACAAAGGCAGTTCAATAAAAAGAAATGTGGTCTTTTAAGCAAATGATGCAAGAATAATCGAACACCCACACATAAAAGCAAAATAAATCAAGACACAGACCTTGCACCTTCACAAAAATGAGCTGAAAATGGATTATAAGCCTAAATGTATGTTTATGTAAAATTATAAAGCTTGTAAAAGAAAACATGGGGAAATAAGCATGACTTGGATTCAGCAATGAGTTTTTATATATAATACCAAATGTACTATCCATTAAAAAATTGATAGGTTAGACTTTATTAAAATAAAATAAAAAAAAAACTAGTTTGGAAAACATACCATTAAGAGAATAAAAGCTACAGATTTGCAAAATGTACATCTAATATCTAAAACATACAAAGAAATCTTAAAACTCAGCAGTGAAGAAACCAACAACCAATAAAAAATGGACAAAGAATCTGAACAGGCACCTCATCAAAGATAGTATAAGGACAATAAATAAGCATATAAAAATACTTTCAACGTCATTTGTGTTATGGAAGTGAAAATTAAAACAGCAGTGAGATCCCAGCACATACATATAAGAGGGGCTGAAAGAAAGTAAAAGGAAGAGCGTCACTGAGCCCATGGGGATGCGGAGCAAGGGACGCGGAGCAACTGGGATGCTCGCTGGCTGCTGCTGAGAGTGCAGAATGGCGCGGCGCGCTGGAGGTCAGTCTGGCGTTTCTTACAGAGCTGAGCACAGTCTCGGCGTACGATGCTGCAGGCGTGCTCTAACGCTCACCCAGCAGATGTGAGAATCTGCAACCCCACACAAAACCCTGTGAAGGAATGCTTATAGCAGCCTTATTCATAATTACCAAAACCTAGAAACGACCAAGATGCCCTTCCATAGTTGAACAGACACACGTGCTACATTCATACAATGGCACATTACTCAGTCATAAAAAGGGTGAGTCATCAAGCTTGAGAGGACATGCAGGAAAGAAAGAAGCCACTTTAAAAAGGCTACTGCCTTATGGTTCCAATTATACAATATCCTGAAAAAGGAAACACCGTGGGGGTGGTAAACAGATCAGAGGCTGCCAAGGGTTTGGGATGGGAAGGAACTGACTGGACAAGTGAAACACAGAAGCCGTTCTCGGTGACACTGCGACAGTGGATCAGTGAGATTCCGATTTGTCAAAACTCACAGAACTTTGCAGCACAAACATGAAATCTTAAAATACACAAATTTTAAAGTCATTCAAAGGTTGGGGGATACCAGGAAGAAAGCAGAGTGGGACAAGAAATGTTAACTGTATCACAAATGCATGAAACAATCTCACTGAAGGGCTGGGGGGAACAATTGATCTAAGTGAATTTGGAAATGAGCGGGGTCTTTCTAAAGGCAGAAACAGCTGGACATAGCTCTGCACACTGATTGATAGAGTTACTCCCACTGAGTTACACGTACTGCTGTACGTGTGTCCAGAATTAAACAATTAAGTAACCGGATGACAGGTGGTAGTGGGATTTACACGTGAGTAAGGGAAGGAGATTAGAATGACCCGTGCGATAATGGATTAGAGTCAGAGACATCAGAAAGACCTCATAATTAGCTATAATTTTCCTTGTTCCATCAGCTAAGAAAGCCTAAAATAAACCATACTCCAACAGCAGTAAGCGCACCTAGTGCCCAGAATTTGGTTTCCAATCTCATTCATTCTTCAATAAAAGGATCTGGGAATCCTTCCAAAATAGCTGATTCTAGAGCTGAGACAAGAAACACCCAAAATGGGCCTGGAATATCTTGTAGTGCTGGGAAGTTAGGAAGTGTGACCCCCACACACTGATGGGAACATGTGGAAGGACACAGGAACCAACCAAAGATCTCCCAAAGGCTAAAGCTGGGATGATTTAAGCAACATTAAGTAATAGTGGATTATAATCCCCCCAAAATACAAAATAAAAAATAAATATCCACAATTCCAAATAGATAAAAATTAACGCTTGAAGAATTAATAAATGAGAAGAGAAAAAAAAAAATCCCATGCTGAGGATTTCCAAATCATTTTGAGCAAATGCTCCACTTGCTACGTGTGAACGGCATGTAGTGACTTCTCCCCAAAGTGTCCAACCTGGAACCGAGGGCAGCGTGACTCCGCAGTGAAGCGCCCTCTCAAGCCTTCCTCAACCAGGTGACCAAGGTCAGCGTCAGTAGTGGGAAGCCCTGTTGACAGCGTGCACCCTCGAGAGGATGTGACGGTAACGGCGCTTTATCTCTGTGATCTTCCTCCCAGACTCTGAACCCCAGGCTGACCAAAGAAAAATGTCAGAGAAATTACGATAGTGACATACCTTAGCAAGTATCTCACCAGGACTCTTTAAAACTTCAAATATCATAGCAAACAAGGAAAATACGAGAAAATATCACTGCCCAGAGGAGCCTAAGGAAACATGACAACTAAATGTAATGTACTCTCCTGGGACAGAAAACGGGCATGGGTAAACAAACTACGGAAATATGAATAAAATATGCACATTAGTTAATGTTACGTTAATATTAATGTGTCAGTACTGGTTTATTAATTGTAACAAGCATACCCTACTCATGTAAGATGTTGACAGGGGAAGCCAGGTGCGGCGTACACAGAACTCTTTGTATTGTCTGCTCAGATCTTCTATCAATCTAAAACTTCTAAAAAAATAAAATCTATTTAAAAAGAAACACTAGACAGCAATTACAAATAATAATACCTTTAGAACATGCATGATATGTCAAGTGTGGAGCTGACCGTTTAATAGGCACCATCTTATTTTACCCCTCAACTCTGAGAGGTGTCATTATCTACCCCATTTGACAGAGGGGAATACTGAGGTTTGAAGAGATGACATGTCTAAGGTCACAAAGTCAGTCAGTGGTGGACAAGGTACAGATTCTGCTCTCTCTGATCCCAGACTCTGAGCTTGGATGCTGTGCTTTTTACGCTTGGACAACTCTTCCAGGAAACCAATGACAGCTTTGTGTCTGGTGATCATTGTGCCCTATAGTTCCTCCTACTCAGTTCTGAGTCCAGGTCTCAGGTAGAAGGTTTAACACATCTGCCCCTGACACACACACACACACACACACACACACACACACACACACGTGGTGTTTAGCATGTGTGCACAGTCTGCATGATGCACTGTGGGCCAGGACATCTTGCACCACCGATGAAAGTCTCCTGCGTTCATGTTTCACTCACTGTTCACACCCCAGATCCCAGCATCGAGGAGGGACATGCAGGGGCACATCTAAATGTCACACTTTGACATAATCTGGTTCTCAAGTTGTGATATCTTAATTACAGAACAATACTGACATGCCCTGGACCAGGCTGTAGCCCTTCCTGGTAAAGGACTGTCTGATACATTCTGGAAAGTTGGTAGACCCCCCTACACGCACGTGTCCACATGTGCACACACATGCACACACACTTTTATACATTTTTTTTCACTCAGCTGCCACAGGCAGTGAAATTGGGTGCAGGGAAGAGAATATGACTTCTTTTTTTGAAATTCGAAATAATGAACTCAGGATGTCTCTAATTAACATTACATGAATATGGGCCCCTTTGCTTTATTTGGAAGTTAATATTTTCAACGTTTATCTCATAACAAAAAACAAGGAAACTCAAAGTTAATAATATGCAGTTCTTCTAAGGATGAACATCAAGAAAGATCAAATGAGCTCCTAACACCGGAGATGGAGCCTCTGATTTAAACAGTGACCCCAGGGCCCATGACAAGTTGTTTCCTGACGGCAGCGGGGTCTTTTAGAAGGGCTCTGCGTGGCTCTCTGGGCCGTGCTTTCAATAGTGCCTCTGTTTTGCTTCGTCAGGCAGGTGGGGCTGATCTGAAGCTGCAGAGAAACTCACTCCAGTGCAGAGCAGGCAGAGAGTGAGGTTAGTAACAGAAGGTCACCAGCTCCACGGTGAAACATGGAATGATAATTAGCCGATAAAAAGGGCAAGAAGCCCTAATCCTTCAACATGGAATAACTCCGAACCTGCATTTTCCCCAGAGGTGCAGTCTTCAAATGCTTTGAAAGAGAAGCAACAACCCTTTGAAAAGAGTACAGAAAGGTCTGTCTGGTCTCACTCTGCTCCCCTCCCAGCAAGCCGACCAGACTAATCGCGCAGCCGTTCACTCCCAAGTCGCATGCGAGGTGAGAGGTGGCTGCACAGGAGGCCCCGCCACTCACCTCCCAGGCCAGTGTCTGACGTGGGCTGAGATCTGCCCAAGGGACCGGGGGCCACATGTCATGAACTTTCAGCAGCAGAGGAAGGCGGAGGATCTTCCCCAGCTCTGTGAGAACATAGCTATGCTCATCACAAGCCAGGCAGTCAAGGCACACCATTCTTCAGGTTTGGGGTTTTCTTTTTCCCCATCAAAATGTTGCTTTTATAACTCAAAGTAAATTCTTGTCGTGACGTGAGTTTCTGAGCAGCCTTGTCCCCGCCGGCTGGCCCTGCCTTGCTGGGGCGAGCAACCTCACGTGGAAATGTGGTGTCCCTCTCTAGCTGCGCTATTTACAGCACCTGAACAAAAGCTCATCTCTGCAGATGGAAAATTATAATTTCATCCATGTGAAGGCCTCTTTTACAAAGATTTTGCAGCTTTTCTACAAAAGGTTTGAATTTGCACAGCAAGAAATTTGATAATTCCACAGAGCTCAGGCTCCCGTGTCAAGGCTGCCTTGTGGATTTCTACGGAGCAGGCACACAGCTGTTCCACCCTCCTTGCTGGACAATGGCTCTTCAGGTCTCCTGGCGTCTTGAAATTGAACCTGAGGATCAGAGCCGTAGCAACCCCAGCAAGGCCACGAGTGGGGTACAGCCCCAGCCCAGACGTGAGTCAGGAGGTCCACACCCAGTGGGTAGACACCGGCCAGAGGCAACTTGTGACTCTTCCTGACAACCTGGGCACCCCTCTGTATCTCCACTTTTTTTGCTTAAAAAGAACAGAGGGTGACTCCCTCTAATGTCCCACTGACTGAGCGAGGCAGGCAGGAATGGGGGAAGGTCCTCAGAAGGGCAGCCAGGTGGCCTGCCTGCTGCAGCTGCAGTTCACAGGCGAGCTCACAGGGAGTGCCCCACCTGCAGCCCCTCTGCTTTGATGGCCACTCCACCCATGTGACCCCTTTCAGTCTGTGAGGTCCTGCATCTTAACTCCTCAGGGCTCTTTCTTTAGGGTCCCCTGGAAGCAGACTTCAGGGCATGGGGTGGGTGCATGTACTTTGTTTGGAAAGGGCCCCTGGAACCACTGGGGAGGAGGAGTGAGGCCAGGCCAGGGGCCAGTGTGGCCTGGGCTGATGGGCCAGTCACCACTGTGAGAGAGTAAAGACAGGCCTGCTGGGGACCCCTGACAGGTGGTAGGTCAGAGATCAGGGCTTGGGAAACTGTTCCTGTAACCAGCCAGATAGTTAACATTTCACCTTGCAGCTTGTCTGGTCCCAGTGGAAAGTGCTCAATCCTCTCATAGTGGGAAAGCAGACTTAGATAATGCCTGAGGGAAGAGTGACTTGTTCCAATAAAACTTTATTTAAACAAACAAGTGGTGGGCCAGGTTGAGCCCACAGGATGCAATTTGCTGTCCCCCGGCATAAATATGCCTCAGAGTTTTCCCACCGAGAGGCAAAGGAGCCAGAGGCTTCATCACTGTCTCCCACCTGGCAGGACTGAGAGCCCCTTCTGCCAGCCCCACTGTGGGTCCCAGCTCTCACAGGGACCTCTCTGGCCGCCCTCAGGATTACTGCACTGGTTTCTGCCCGCGTCTCCTTCTTGTCCCTGTCTAGCTGCAATCCTTACTCTATTCACGGCTTCTCTCATTAGCACCTTCCACTCCCCACTCGTGTCTACTGCAGGACTCAGGGACTAGGGAGACAGACGAGATGCTGTGGAATGAACAAATAGAAACATGCTTAACAAAGGAATAAATAAGTTTCTCATCAGGGTGACCCCATGTCTCTAAATGAGCCACAGAAATTGACCTTGAGACCATCCAGTGGAATCCACCAAGCTGGGATCAGACATGCCTAGCCACGGAGAGAGCGTGGGCAGAGGGAATGACGCTCCCTTCTCTGCTGGGCTCTGACAAACCGCACCTATGGCTGTGGCCAGGGAGCTTGAGATCCTCTCTCGGAGCCAGGGAGTTCCCCAGCTTGAAGGACTGATGCTCCTCATTTGAAGGACAGGCAGCCTCAGGAGTGTAGTGGCCACTGTCTTTAAGCATAAGATTGCTGGGCAGTCACGTAGCCTAGTAGGCTGAATGGTGGACCCCAAAAGATATGCCTAAGCTCTAACCCCCAAAACGTGTGCATGTGACCTTATTTGGGAAAAGGGTTTTTGCAGATGAAATAAACTGAAGGATCTCATGATGAGATCATGCTGGATTTTCTAGCAGGTCCTAAATGTAATCACAAGTGTCCTTGTAAGAGACAGAAGAGAGGGCTGTGTGAAGACTGAAGCAGAGACTCAAGTGACACAGGCACAAGCCCAGGGATGTCAGGAGCCACCAGGAGCTGGAAGAGGCAGGAGGGATCCACCCCAGAGCCTGCAGAAGGAGCTCTGCCAGTGCTTTGATTTCAGACTTCTGGTCTCCAGAACTGTGAGTGAATCAACATCTGTTCTTTTAATCCACCCGGTTTGAGGTGATGTGTTACAGCAGCCTCAGGACGCTGATACCGAGGGTTAGGGCACCAGTGGCTACACGATGACCTTCTCACAGCCTTCTCTGGCTCCCATTTCAGGACTTCAGCTCAGCCAAGAACCGAGTGGCCAAGCCCCCGGGGGGCAGCCCATGCCGGGCAGAGCAGGCTTCCTGCGTGCGGACCCATGCCCAAGCCTGTGCCGAAAGCCGTCACTCTCTAGAAATAATCACCATTCAGCTAAACTTACCCAGCGGCCTGGAGATGGCGAGTGTTTTCCTGCTTTTGTCTCACTTTTTTCATGCTCACCAATAAACTATGCAAATCAATTTGCGACTCTTTGTTATGTTCCGTCTTCTTCAGGGGCGTCCATAAGCCTGTCTGTGCAGGAGGTGGAGAAAGAATTACAGTGGAGGAGCTCCAGCCACACACTGGAAAGTTGCCTTTTGATCCTGCAATGCAGCTGGAGAACAGGAGCGCAGGGCATCTACTGACGAAGCGTCTCAGAGGGAACAAAACGAAGCTTCGATATCAGCCCCCAGTCCATCAGCAAGCGGCACAAAGCTGTTTCTGAGATGCAGGCTGGTGGAACATCAGACAGCTGACGTCTGTAAATACTGATGAAATTACTTCTCTGACTTGTGTATTTCAAAATAGGCACGAGGAAGCTCAATTTCACCACAGGTCAAAGATGACCAGACAGGGAAGAGTGGCCCCGGCTTCCCGCCCGCCACCGCAGTGCTGACGCCTCCACACTGCAGGCCGACGTCTCCGTGGCGCTGGATCACGAATGCCTCTTGTGTCCTCCCTCCACGCGGGAAGCACAGGTCAAGTCTGGATTCCTCAGCAGAAAGACTACCACAATATTCTTTTCATTGATTTGCAATAACTGCCATTTGCTTTGGGAAATTTCGAGACAGGAGGCAGTACTTGCCGTCTCTGGTGCTTGTGTTCTCGTTGTACTGAGATCTTTTCCACATCTGTGCTGTAGCTTCCCAAGGCTCCGGGGACTTGCAGGCCAGGATGGGTGTCCCTTTGATAATGTCAGTATCTAGAAAGCAGTGCACATGCATTGTAGGTGACAGATGTTTATTGAGTGTCTAGGACTTCATTTATTTGTTCGACAGGTGTTTGTCATCATCTGTGATGGGTCAGGCACTTCTCAAGGCTCTAGGGTTATGGCTGTGTATGACCAGCACATCCTCACTCTTTCTTGAGTACACCCAGAGCACCCCTACCCCGGGGCCTTTGCATGTCCCCCCAGAGGCTGCAGTGCTCACTCTCACTTCCTTCTTCCTTGCTCAGCAGTTGCTACAAATGAGGTTCTGGCACCTGCCCTCCGCCTGTCTTGGAGTCCCTAGTGCTCCCATCTTACTCTGCTTTCCTCCACAGCATCCATCCTTGCAGAAGCACTGAAGGGCTCGATGCTGGGAAAGAGAACGTGCCTGAAGAAGACAAGACTAGAGTGGGACTGGAGCCCCTTGCCAGGTGGGTGGTAAAGTTTTCTTTTGATCAGGCATCCACTCCCCTGATTCACAAAAGCAGGACCTCATTCTCAGTGTGGCCTGGAACAGGCCATATTCTCGGCTATGGGCTCAGGGTCACACAGTGGGGCAGATTCGTGCCTGTCAAACACATCCGGATGTTTCTACCCACTGTGACTTCCATCGACAGCCCCCGTCCAGGATTTTAACTCCAGGGTTGAGGACAGGAGGGAGCGTAGATCCACTAGTGTAAACTCTTTCACACCCAGTCCGTGTTGGTTTACTATGGCTGCCAACAAATTACCACAAGCTTCGTGGCTTAAAATAAAACAGATTTATTATCTTCCCGTTCTGATACCTAACATAGGTCTCACTGGGCTAAATCAAGGTGTCATTGGGGCTGTGTTTTTTCTGGAGACTCTGAGGAAGAATCTACTTCCTTGCCTTTTCCAGCTTCTAGAGGTTTCCTTTCTCCATCTTCAAAGCCAGTCAAATGGGCACACTCCTCCTGCACCCATTTGATCTGGGAAATGATTTTAGTTCCTAAAGACCTTTGTGATTCTTTGGAGCCCATCTGGATAATCTCCCCTTCTCAAGATTCTTAATCTTAATCACATTTGCAAAGTCCCATGTGCCGTTTGAGGTAACATTCACAGGTTTCAGGGATTAGGGCATGGACGTCATGGAGGGGGAATTATTCTGACAACCATGCCACACCCTTCTTTCCCACCCTTAGAACTAGGATGGGCTTCTTTCCCCTGTGGGCCAGGATGTGCCCTTATATTCTTGTCCTGCCCGCTCTATGAATCTTTGTAGTAACTTCATGATGCATTTTACCATGCTGAATTCTGTATACATCAGATCTTTGTAGTTTTTGGTGATTTAGCCGCAGGAAGTTCTATGAAAGCTTCTCTCTCTCTCAATAAAGCTTGTCTTTTAAAAATTGAAAATGTTTGCTTTTTCTCTTATGCAACTTATGGGTCAAATAAGAAACCAAAAGGGAAATTTAAAAATATCTTGAGAAAAACAGAAATGGAAACACAACTTACCAAAACCTTTAAGATGCAGCAAAAGCAGTTTTAAGAGGGGGGTCTATAACAACAAATACCTACATCAAAAAAGAAAAGAAATATCTGAAATAAACTAATATTACACCTCAAGAAACTAGAAAAATGAGAACAAACTAAGCCCAAAGTTAGCAGAAGGAAGGAAATAATAAAGATCAGAACAGAAATAAAGGAAATAGGATTAGAAAGACAATAGAAAAAAAATTGACAAAATGGAAAGTTGGTTTTTTAAAAAGATAAGCAACAAAATTCAGGGTCCAGTACCACTGCTACTGGGGAGGCCCAGGCAAGCAAAAACCCAGGGAGGAACCCTCTGCGCACTCTCACAGAAGGCAGGAGCCAGGTCCACAATGAAAAAGGAGGCCCTACACTGCTTCTGTGGAGGTGGTTCATAACAGCCACCACCAAAGCTTCTGCTGCTGCATGGATGGCTTGCTGCCACAGTAGTAGCCACGACCACCATGCGGGTAGCCCACCACATATTTTATTGCATTGATACAAGGAGAGTCACTAAAGGAGCCTGGATAAAGAGGAGGAAGTCTCTCTTCTCAAACTCCACTCCAGAGTAATAAAAGAAGGAACTAATTTACCAGGTGACCATAAATAAATGTAGAGATACCAGGAATAAGAAAAAACAAGAAAATATGACACAGCCAAAGGAATATGTAACGCTCAAGTACCAGACCCTATAGAACAGGAAACCCTTGAAATGACTGAAAAGCAATTCTGAATAACTATCTTAAGGAAACTCAGTGAGCTAAGAGGAGACTCAGACAACACAATGAAAGAAGAAAAAAAATCTAGTATAGGAAGGAAGAAATTTACAAAGAGAGTAATACCTTAAAAAAGAATGTAGCAGAACTCCTGGACTGAAGGATTCATTCAATGAAATATAAAACAGAGCTGAGAGCTTAAGTAGCAGTTTAGAGTAAGCAGAAAAAAGAATATCTGATATTGAAGGTGGTCTTTATGAAATAATCCAGGCTGACAAGAAAAAAGAATAAAGAATTTTTAAAAATGAAGAAAGTCCAAGAAAGGTAACAGACAACCATAAGCACACTAATATCCAAATCACGGGTGTTCCAGGAGGGGAGGAGAAAGATAAAAGCATTGAAAATCTATTCAATGAAATAATAACAGAAAACTTCCTTGGTATAGGGAGATACACAGGCCTTCAGATCCAGGAAGCCTAAAGATCCCCAAACAGATTCAGTTCAAAAAGATCCTCTATGAGGCACATTATAGTCAAACAGGCAAAGCTTGAAGACAAAGATAGAATCCTAAAAGCAGCAAGAGAAATGCATCCAGTTACTTATAAGGGAGCCCCCATCCACGTAACAGTAGATTTCTCAACTGAAACTCTACAGGTGAGAAAAAAATAGGATGACATATTCCAAATACTAAAAGAAAAAAACTGCCAGCCAAGAATATTATACCTGGCAAGTCTATCCTTCATAAATGAAGGTGAAATAGTGTATTTCCCAGACAAACAAAACCTGCAGGAGTTCATCACCATGAAACCAGTCCTACAAGAAATTCTCAAGGGAGTCCTGCATCTGGAATCTGAAAAACAATAATAACTATCACAAACTCACAAGAAAGAACAAAACCCACTGGTAAAACACAAATGCAAACAAGAAGGAAAAAAGAATAAATCTTACCACCTCAAAAAACCAACAAACATTGATGACAAATAATAAAAGAGAAAGAAAGGAACAAAATATATCTAAAAACATCTAAACAAAAAATGATAAAATGCCAGGACTAAGACGATACCTCTCAATAACAACTTTAAATTTAAATGGATTAAATTCGCCACTCAAAAGACACAGACTGACTGATTGAATTGAAAACCTAGACCCAACTATATGCTGTATTCAAGAGACTCACTTCACCTGTAAAGACAAACAGACTAATACTGAAGGGATGGTAAAAGACATACCATGCAAATGGAAACCAGAAATGAGCAGTAGCTATTGGTATATCAGATAAACTAGACTTTAAACCAAAAACCACAAAAAGAGAAAAAGAAGGCCACTATATAAGGATAAAGGAATCTATCCAACAAGAAGACACAATGATCATAAATATATATGCAGCTAACACCAGAGCACCCAGTATATAAAGCAAACACTATTAGATTTAAAGAAAGAGATGGACCCAAACACAGTAGTAGTGGGGGACCTGGACCCACCTCCCTCAGTATTGGACAGATCATCCAGGCAACAAATCAACATAGAAACACAGGGTTTAAACTACACCTTAGACCAGTTGGAATTGGCAGATATCTACAGAACATTTCATCCAACAACTACAGAATATACATTCTTCTCATCAGCACATGGAATATTCTCCAGGATAGACCACATATTAAGTCTAAAATCAACAACTTTAAAAAAAACAAAATCATGTCAAGCATCTTCTCAAATGACAGCTGGTTAAAACTAGAAATCCATAACAAGTGAAACTTAAGAAGCTGTACAAGTACATGGAAATTAAACAACAGACTTCTGAATGACCTATGGGTCCAAGAAGAAATTAAACAGGAAATCAAAACATTTCTTGAAACTAATGAAAATAAAGACACATCATACCAAAACCTGTGGGATACTGCAGAAGCAGTACTAAGAGGGAACTTTATTGCAATGAATGTTTACATCAGAAAAATAGACAGATTTCAAATAAACAATATAACACTACAGCTCAAAGAATTAGAAAAACAAGAACAATCCAATCCTAAAGTTGGTAGACAGAAAGAAATAATTAAGATTACAGCAGAACTAAATGAAATGGTGACCCCCAAAACAATACAAAAGATCAATGAATCAAAAAGTTGTCTTTTTTCTTTTTTCTTCTTGAGAAAATAAGCAAAATAGATAAGCTGTTAGCCAGGTTAACAAAAAGCGCAAAGAGAAGACCCAAATAACAAAAATCAGAATTGAAAAAGGCAGCATTACAACTGATACCACAGAAATACAAAGAATCACTAGAGACTATTAGAAACAACCATACACCAACAAATTTGAAAGCCTGGAGGAAATGGATAAATTTCTAGACACATACTAACTATCAAGACTGAACCAAGAAGAAATAGAAAACCTGAACAGACCAATAACAACCAGTGTGACTGAAGCAGTAATCAGCAGTCTCCCAACAAAGAAAATCCTAGGACCAAATGGTTTTTCTGCCAAATTCTACCAAACCTTTAAAGAGGAATTAATACCAATTCTCTTTAAACTATTCCAAGAAATTGAATCAGAAAGTATTCTCCCAAATTCATTCTATGAGGTGAGCATCACCTCGATACCAAAACCAGGCAAAAATACAACGGAAAAAGAAAACTACAGGCCTATATTTCTGATGAATGCAGATGTAAAAATCCTCAATAAAATCCTAGCAATCAGAATATAGCAGCACATCAAAAAAATTATACACCACGATCACGTGGGATTCATTCCAGGAAGATAAAGATAGTTCAACATACTCAAGTCAATAAATGTGATATACCACACCAACAAAATCAAGGACAAAATTGTATGAATATCTAATAGGTGCATAAAAAATATTTGATAAAATTCAACATCCATTCATGATAAAGGCTCTCAGCAAGTTAGGTATAGAAGGTAAGTATCTCAACACAATAAAAGCCATGTATGCCATACCCAATGCCAATATCATCCTCAATGTTCCTTAAGAACAGGAACAAAACAAGGATGCCCATTATCACCACTCCTATTGAACATGTATTGGAAGTAATAGCCAGAGCAATTAGGCAAGAGAAAGAGGTAAAGGGCATCCAGATTGGAAAAAAACAAAGTCAAACTGTCCCTGTTTGCAGATGACATGATCCTCTGTAAAGAAAAACATAAAGACTGCAAAATAAACTCTTAGAGTGAGTAACAATTTCAGTAATGTTGTAGGTTACAAAATAAATGCCTAAAAATTGGTAGCATTTATATTATCCAATAACTAACTAGCAGAAAAAGAAATTAAGAAAGCTATCCCATTTAAAATAGTCACCAAACAACAACAACAACAAAACCCAAACAACAACAGCAAGAAACCTAGGAATCAATTTAACCAAAGAGGTGAAATATTTCTATAATGAGAACTACAAATCACTGCTGAAATAAATTAAAGGGGACACAAAAAGACGGAAAGACTTTCCATGCTCTTAGATTGGAAGAATCCACATTGTAAAAATATCCATACTACCCAAAGCAATCTACAGATTCAATGCAATCCCATCAAAATACAATGACATTCTTCACAGAGATAGAAAAAACAATCCTAACATACGTAGGGAGCAACAAAAGACCTCAAATAGCCAAAGTAATCCCAAGCAAAATAAAATGAAGTAGAGCCAGAGTCACAACACTACCTGACTTTAAATTATACTACAAAGCTATAGTAACCAAAAACAGATACTTGGACCAATGGAACAGAATAGAGAACCCAGAAATCAAGCCACACACTTACAGCCAACTTATCTTTGACAACAATAACAAAAACACACTGGGGAAAAGACTGCATCTTCAACAAATAGTTCTGGGAAAACTGGCCATCCATATGCAGAAGAATGAAGATAGACCTGTACCTCTTGTCATATACCAAAATCAACTCAAAATAGATAAAGATAAATATAAGACCTGAAACTATACAATTACTAAAGGAAAACATAGGGGAAGCACTATAGGAAGTAGGACTGGGCAAAGACTTTATGAATAAGACCCCAAAAGCACAAGCAATGAAAGAAAAAAAATAAATAAATGGGATGATATCAAACTCAAAAACTTCTGCACAGCAAAGGAAACAATCAACAGAGTGAAAAGACAACCTACAGAATGGGAGGAATTATTTGCAAACTATACATCCAACAAGGGATTAATATCCAGAATATACAAGCAACTCAAAGAACTACACAGTAAAAAAAATAAATAACAGAATTTAAGAATGGGCAAAGGAGTTGAATAGACATTTCTTGAAGGAAGACATACAAATGGCCAACAGGTACTTAAAAAAATACTCAAAATACCAAATTATCAGGGAAATGCAAATTAAAACTACCTTGAAATATCATCTCACCCCAGTTAGACTGGGTATAATAAAAAAGACTGAGAATAATAAATGTTGGTGAGGATGCAGAGAAAGGGGAACCCTCCTACACTGTTGGTGGGACTGTAAATTAGTACAGCCATTATGGAAAACAGTTTAGAGGGTTCTCAATTACAGATAGATCTACCATACAATCCAGCAATTCCAATTCTGGGTAGATAGCTAAAGGAATGGAAATCATCAAGTCAAAGAGATATCTGCACTCCCATGTTAACCACAGCTCTATTTACAACAGCCAAGATATGGAACCAAACTAAATGTCCATCAACAGCCAACTGGATAAGGAAAATGTGGTGTGTATTTGTACATATAAATAAATACCATGCAATACTACTCAGCCATAAAAAGGAATGAAATTCTGCCATTCATAGCAACAAGGATGCACTTAGAGAAAGTTACATTATGTGAAATAAGCCAGGCAAAGAGGCAAAAATACTGCGTGTCCTCGCTCATATGTGGGAGCTAGGAGAGAAAGAAGGGAGGAAAGAAAGACCACAGTGGTGCATGGAACTTGCAGAGGGAGAGAGCAGACCTGGAGTTGCTGCGGGGGTGGGCAGGAAGTGAGGTCGGGGAGAGGCTGGGTGGGAGACACGGGAATAACTCCAATCTGAGGTGGTGGGCATGCTGATAGCATTGATGTGATCATCTTATCTGGGACACAGGTGCAGATGGTCAGCTCTGTGCCCTAGGAATATGTATAATCAATTTAATAAACAAATAAATAAAATGTCACCAGTCAAGTGACAGCTTCTAATCTTAGAAAGAAAGGATAAGCAGACCTGACAAAGCTTTAGCTAGACTAAGGAAACAAAGAGAGAAGGCTCAAATAAATAAAATCAGAAATGAACAGAGACATTACAACTGATACCGCAGAAATACAAAGGATTATATGAGACTATTATAAAAATTATATCACAACAGATTGGATAAACTAGAAGAAATGGACAAATTCCTAGGCCTGAATCATGAAGAAATAGAAAGTATGAACAGACCAATAATGAGTGTGGAGACTGAATCGACAATTGTATACCTCCCAACAGAGAAAAGCCCAGGACAGCCTGACTTCATGCCTGAATTCTACCAGACATTTAAAGAAGAATTAAAGCCAATCCTCAAAATCCACCAAAATATTGAAGAGGAGGAAACACTTCCAAGGTGATTCTATTAGCATTAGCCTAATACCAAAGCCCGGGAAGGACACCACACACACACACACACACACACACACACACACACACACACACACACACAAGAAAATTACAGGCCAATATCTTTAATGAACATGCAAAAATCTCCAACGGCATGCTAGCGAAGGGAATAGTGCATGCTCTTTTAAAACTCTTAGCCATGACTTGTTTTGATGTCGATGGTAGCCATTATCCTCTGAGGCCATGTGTGTGTTTTCCACGTGTAATCTAGGAATGACAGAAAGCTACTGGCAATAAAGATACTTTAGTTTAACACTTAAAAAAAATGTTAGCCCCACGATCATCCCACACAATCCTCTTCACAGACCGCAGGCTTTTTACAGGCAGGGCTGGTCTTTGGCACCTGTTGTCTCCTGCTCACCGGTGAGTAATTCTCCAGTTGTGTTATCAGCAACTTCTCTGCAGCTGTGTAAATATGTCTGGTTCCTTAATATTATTTGTTCTCTAGTAAGGTTTCTAGCTCAGGACGTGTTAATTTTTCACTTTATTGGCTGCCCTTCCCAATAAGTTACAACACACATGGCCACGTGCTTGCGAGCAGGTCTGTGCCTCTGAGGAGGGTCAGTAGAGATCCTGTGGCAGATGTGAGACTTAGTACATGGCGTTTGAATGGCAGTCCTACCCTCCTCCCCTTTCCTTCCTCCTGCTACAGAAGCCTGAGTAAGTGAGAGCACACCTGGGCCAGCAAGAGGGAACCTGGAGAACGTGTGCCAGGGTGAGGCAGGTCTGCCACCTCCACGCCACCTGCCCTTGTCCTGGGCACAGGTGAGGCAGGAGAGGAGCAGGACACAGGGAGACACAGCAGACATGGGGCCTTCAGGGTCCTCAGGCCAAATAGACCAACCATCCCTTCTGGGCCAGAGCACACCTACGGGGCCTCCCACGCCTCCCTCCCTCACCCTGCTGTCTAGATGGCGTGAGTGGCACTTTTCCCCATGGTGTGGAGCTGGTCCCCAGGGGAGTCAGGCCTGGCATCATTTCCTTTGACTCAAGCATATGTCCACACCACCATCCCATACTGAGATTCAGGACCCTCTCACCCTGGACAACCCTGCTGTGACACAGGAGTTTGTGCCAAGTGATGCAACTGGGACAGAAATCCCCAGGCCAGAGAAGGCAGTCTGGCCCCATCGCTGGCTTCAAGGCCGTGGACAGATGCCAGAATGGCCGGCATGCTCCACTCTTCTGACAATCGTAAAAACGGCTTTGAAGCTGCAGTTCGTAAGAGATCAGACATATCAGCACACTCTGGATTTCTTCTTGCACAAAGGAACAATTTCAGTATTTCCTTTGACACAGACTAACGTATTTTATAACATTCTCTTGATCTGACATTTAAATTGGAAAATACATTTTAAAAATCCTTTTATAGATGGCATTAATTCCCTGAGTAATTTCATAGGTCACATTAATTTCCAAAGTAAATTAAATGCCTAGTTTGTATGTCCATGCCGTACCTCTTACAAGAAAATTAATAGGTTCTTCATTGATAATCAATACTGTTGGTTATCAATATTGTTTACTTGTTGATTATCAAATATTGTTTACTTTTCAAACCAAATTGCTGATCTTCCTACAGAAATTAGTTCAGGAAGGGACCTCAATAGAGCAGCCAAAGCCATCGGCTCCGCGACCCCGCAGGTTCTCTTGCACACATGCGAGCGGGAGCTTCCTGCAAGAGGCGGCACAGCCAGGATTAGCAGCCTCCACCAGGGCTTGACGCAGGCTTCAGGCAGACGCCGCAGCTCTTCTGGTGATTTACTGGTCTCTCCCTCTCGGATGTTTGTCTGTTTTTGTTCCTCAAGCCGGCAGCAGTTCTGTTCATAAATTAGATCAAAGCATCTTTGAGGATGTACTGAAAACTGGCGCAGAGCTGACAGGCCTCTTTGGAATTGCTTGACTTATTTTCCTAAAATGTAAAGCTGTGAATCAACCAGGACTTGTGTGCGGGAGAATGTCCCCTGGGAGGGTCTGTCATGGATCACCCTCCTCATTACTACTTGCAATTTATAGATTTCCGAGTAGATGCTTATTTTTTGCAGAGATACTTAGACTTGTGGCATAGAACTTGAAGTCAGCAGGCTCAGCCTTGATTGAGGTGACTATGTATGCATCCAGAGTTTCTTTCCAAATATTTCTTAATTTTTAATTTTTGTAAAGGAAATTCACAAGTTGGAAGGTACATGCCATCTCCCGATGGTGTGAAGCCCAGCGGCCAGCGGTGGTCTCACGCTGCTCCCCTCCAGGGGTGAGGATGACAGTGTCACTGGGGGTCTCTGCCTCTCATAACCAGGGTACTCGCACATGCATTCCCAACCTTCAAGCTTAGCGCACTTCACACACAGACCAGGGTGGAGTGAAGAGAGAGTGAAACAAACACGGGAGCCTGGGGCTCAACATGGCCAAAGTCCCCTTACTAACCACAGGAATGTTGGTAACTGAAGTGTGCACCTAAAGCATTTGAGATTGGGTCACAAAGAAACAACACAGCAGTGATCAGCAGGTGAGCAAGTTGATGTCTTTGAAAACAAGGGAAGACATTGTAATTAATAGCTGACTGTGGCGGCACGCTCTGGCAGAGCTGGGTGACATTGTAGTGTCTGTTCTAGCGCTGTGGATTGCTGGGGCAGAGGACACCTGAGACATCTCTAATCCATGCACATTAGATGGGACGACACCGAACCTCAGGGAGGTGGACTGGTCAGTTTGGGGTCTCAGAGCAGGGCACAGTGTGGCAGCATGGCAGGCTAAGTGCACGTCCCGTCTCTTGGTCCAGTGTCACTCTCTGCACCATGTCTAGTTTCCATGTCACAGGGTTGGCACCATTGAGTCATGAGTTATACTGAGCGTTTCCTGGTGCATAACTCACTTCCAATTCACTGTGCTGTGCCTCCTAGGTGACAGCTATACCTCTCAGGATGATACAGCTGTACTCACCCCTACGTCTCCTGTTCCCACTCTTGGTAACAGAAGACCAGCTGTGCCATTCCCAGCCCCGTTCTCTGAGGGTGTGGCAGGCACCTGGAGCAGGAGTGGCATCACAGCCTATACCCTGAGCCTGCCGTGATGGAAAAGACAAGAGCAGGCTTGCTGCTGTGTTCCAGAGGGACGTCAATGCATGGATAGCATGTGCTCCCAGAAATTTCCTTTAATGCCTTTACTGACAACTGCCTACAGGTGAGACCTGGGTCCATCGGAAGCATCTGTACCAAAGCCAGCAGCTTCTAGTGCTTCTGCCTGCCAGAGACTCTTCCAGGAGCATTTACTGTTAGCACATTTGGTGCTTCAGCAGCCCTGTGCAGACGGGGGGACTACTGTAGATGTGCATGTCAGGATGGGAACAAGGTCTCAGGGGGTGGGCGGAAGGACCAGGGGCTGAGCTCCAGTGCCTGACCTCAGCCACCACCCTCTGCTTTTCTTTCTCTTTCACCAAATTTTCACAGGTTCACCCTGACTCCTTTGAACTCCTCTAAATGTTCTTTATTATGGTCTTATTTTGGAGTTTGAATTTATGGATTTTAGTAACAAATAAACATTAACTATTATTTATGCGAGTAAATGATTTTTCATTCTAATAATTTGGTATGAAATTCCAGATTTTAATCATTTGCACCACACACAGTTAAAAAATGGATAATTTAGAGAACGTTTTAAATTTAATTACTCATTCCTTATCTTTCACAATGAATTTGTGACATTGGATAATGCTTTAATGGAGCTAACAGTATATTTCACAGAGATTTTCTTTTTTTAAGTTTGAACATAAGTCGCTCTATCAGATGCTAGTGTTGTTCTTTAGCTTTACTGATCAAATAACTTTTCACTTGTAATTCTATTTAGGATGCTTTCTTTAGTCGGACACAGACAGTTTAAAATTTTCTGGGGGTATTTCATATATCAAATATCTTTCTGGGCCCTTGCTTATATCAACTTCATAAAAGATTCAGTATTTTGGTTCAGACAGTGAAAGTGATACTGTAACAAGCCTCCTGCTGGGAGCAATTATAAAATAGTGTGTGTTTGTGCATGTGTGCATGTGTGTGCATGTGCACACACACGTGTGTGTGATTGCTATGAAAAGAAGGAGCGTAAGCCATGCAGGTGGGACCTGAGAAGTAAGTACTAGACAAGAGCTTCACAATCAATCACCTCGATGTTTTTTTTTTGAGAATTTATTCCATGTCAAAGGGTGGAGATAGGGGTAGGAGTGAGGGATTAGGGGATTAGTAGACCCTGGACAGAAGGCAGAAGCATTACTAGGCTGAAGAGACATAGACAAGCGTTTAGGGACAAGCAGGTGGCTAGAAATTAAGGGTCTAAACCCCAGAGGGAAGGGGACCTCAGAGAGGGGTAGAAAACCTGCAAACTACCCCATCTTCCTTGCAAGTAGATGGCTAACTCGTAAGCTCCATGTGTGCAGGGAAGGAATCCTGGAAATGAGCAGAAAACAGCAGCTGATGGGATAAAAAAAAATGGAAAGAAAAGATTGTCAGCAGCCACAGGATGCTGATGAGACAGGTGCTGAAACCCTGCTTAGGTCAAGGGCTTCAGCAAGCACCATGGACTGTTGATCAAGATCTCAAAAGGGACACACCACAATAGTGAGAAGCACATCTGAAGGGTGACGGACAAACCGGAATGGGCCAGCTACACAAATCCTGAAAGAAATTGCCAACGGGACCAATGTGATCTGAAGCTGTTCTGCTTGCCTTCCAGACAAAACTTAACCTCTCTGGAGGAAAAAAATCCCATCATCTGGAACCTCTAAAATTTTTATCTCCAAAGCTGCAAAGTCTGACATCCAGGATGGAAAATGCAAAGAAGCGTGTTAGATGCAGGTGGGGCATAATGAAGAGGTCAAATTCATGTTCAGTCAATGAGGAACCACAGGTAAGACTGCTGTCCCATAAGGTTACAATGGCCATTCCCTATAGCCTAGGTATGCAGTAGGCTATGCTGGTAGGTTTGCGTGAGTACCCTCTGCTGTCTGCCCCACAGCAAAATCACCCAGCACCACATTTCTAGAATGCATCCCTGCAGTTAGCGACTCGTGACTGTCCATCAAAGTCCCAGAAGGAAAGAAGAAAAGAGTAAGACTGAACTGGAATTTGAAAAAACGCTGACAGAGAATTTCCCCGTACTGAGGTTAGCTCAGGCTGTTGCAACAAAACATCACGGACTGAGTGGCTTAGTGGAAATTTGTTTTCTCATGGTTTTTCTGGGGGTTCAAATTCAAGGTCAAGGTGTTGCATGGCTGGGTTCTGCTGAAGCCTCTCTCCGTAGCTTGCAGACGCCCGTCTTCTCTTTGGGTTCTTGCTTGTTCTTTCCTCGGTGCACATGGGGAGAGTGTTCTCTGGAGTCTCTTCCTCTTCCTCTAGGGGCACCATCCCTATCAGATTAGGGCACACCCTTATGACTTCTTTTAACCATAATCACCTCCTGAAAGGCCATATCCCAAATATATCCACATTGGGGGTTAGGGCTTCAACATACAAATTTTGTGGGGGTGACGAGGGACCCAATTCAGTCCATAACAGATGCCCCCAAACTAATTTAAGATATCAAGATACTCTCCAAACTCAAAGCAGGATAAATACCAAAAATAAAAGCAAACAACAAAACAAAACAAAACGCAAACAAACCAACAAAGAAAGTTCATCATTCCCAAATTATTGAAAACCAAACTTGAAAAGAGAAAACATTAAAAATAGCCAGAAGATGAAAAAATAAATCACTACCTTAAGAGAAGCAACCATAAGACTAAAAGCTGACCTTTCAACAAAAATAGAAATTCAGAAGACAATGGAATAATATCATTTAGATGTAATTTCAAAAATAGAAAAGATTCAAGAATAGTAAATCGTCTCCTGTGTACATTGTACCTCAATTCACCAATTATTTCCATTTCACCCATTTGTGATTTGTACGTCTTCTGTCTCTCAGCGATCGTACATAACTCACATACAACTCAAGTCATATACGTCTCTCCCGAATTTAATAGTGCGTTGCAGACACGGTGGCCCTTCCGTCCTACACACTTCAGCACATGTGCATATTTCCCCCGGACAATGACATTCCATTAAATAACCACAAATTTTTCAAAATTAGGGCATTTTCAAAATTAGGGAATTTAATAGTGATAAGACATTGTTATCTAATCCAAAATCCTTATTCAAAGCTCTTCAATTGTTCCAATAATGTTCTTTGCACGTATTTCATTTTTTGTAGCCCTGGACACAAATACGAGTCCTACTTTGCATTTTGTTTCTATGTCTATTTTTTTTCCTCTTACTGGATCAACTCCTTTGTTTTTTGGGTTTTATGGTTTTGGTGTCTTTGAAAAGTATGAAAAAGCTATTCTAGAAAATGTTCCTTTGTGTGTGTTTGTCTGATTTTTTGTATGATTAGTTTGGATCATGCATTTCGGGAGAGCTGTGGGTACCTACACCTCCAGCTCTAATTCAAGGGCAAAAAGCATCACCCCACTCTGTCCTCTCTTGTAAGTTCCTCCGCCCCAGTGAGACATCTACCCCATTACCCTTAATAGATTTACTCATCCAGACAGCCCTAAAATCTAAGGAAAGTATTTTCAGAAGTGTGAACCCACATCACTGTGAAAACAAGCTCACTAACTAGAGTTTGATGCTTGTTTATAGTCTTTTTTTTTCTGTCTGTATAATCAGGCTACATAGTCAAATTCTTGTGTTCAAAGTATCTAAATTTTGTTTCTCCCCCTTCATTGTGTTTATGTTATTCAGCTGAAATCAAGTTATGTTAATTAGTTCCTGTATTCAATTTTAGGTGTTTTGAGTATGTAAATCTTAACATGGTTTCAAAATTCAAAATTATGCAAGTGATATTCAGAGAAGTGTCTCTCCCAACCCTTCATCCCACTGCCAACGTACCTTGTAGGTAACCAATTTCATGAGTTTCTGGGTTGCTCGCCATGTGTTTCTTTTTGCAAAAAGAAACCAGTAGGTGTTCTTATCTCTTATTCTTCCACGTTATATGCGCCGTTTTGCCCTTTGTGTTTTCATGTAACAAGACACCCAGTTCATCAGTTCACAGCAAGCTTCCTTAAACTCATTTATACTTGCACAGCACCCCACTGCTTCGAGTACTTTAATCAAATAATTAATTAAGTGGTCTTTTGCGTATTGTCATTTATGACAAGGGTTGGCACACTTCTATTTAAAAGGACAGATGGTAGATACTCGAGGTTTGCAGGTTGCAGGGAATCTGTTGCTACTGCTCAATTCTGCTTTGGTTGTTCAGATGCAGCCCTGGATATCACATAACTTGTAGGCGTGACTGTGTTCCAATAAAACTTTGTTTATAAAATCTGGCAGCTGTCTGGACTTAGCTTGATGATTCTTGGTTTAGGATATTATCATTATTTTGCAATTGCAAACAATGCTGCAATGAATAACTTTGTTAATCTGAATTTCTGTATTGTTGGCAGGGGAACTTCAGGGCAAATTCATAGAGGTAGGATTGCTGGATCAAAGGTACTGCATGCGTAGTTTGGGACATACACTTTTCATGGCCCAAACTTTTTCATTTTTAAAAATCTGATGAATTAATTCACCCACATACACACACACAAAAAACCGGGGGTGGGATGGGGAAGAAGATATAACAACTATACTTTTTTTGAAGTTGTTACAACAAGCAAACGGAAAGGACATTCTTGGGGGGGAGGGGAGAGAGGGAGGAGGGCGGGAGGTGTCGGTGATGGGCCATAATAATCATATACATTGTATATTGACAAAATAAAAATTAAAAAAAAAAAAAGACAGGGTGCAAATTTTGCATTTTTATAGTATCAAATATATCAAAAAAATAAAATAGTAAGGTAGTTTTATGTAAAAAAAAAAAAATTTCCAAGTGGAGGGGCTTTTGGTTTATCGGAAGTTGTTACAACAAGTAAACGGAAAGGACATTCTTGGGGGGGAGGGGAGAGAGGGAGGAGGGCGGGAGGTGTCGGTGATGGGCCATAATAATCATATACATTGTATATTGACAAAATAAAAATTTAACGAAAAAAAAAAATCTGATGGTGAGAAACGATCTTTCAGTGTGGTTTTACTTAGCACTCCTGTAGCACCGAGTAGATTACTTTATATTTTATCAGGTTTAAGTGTAGGTGCTTCATTTGCTTCATAAAAACATTTTTTTTTACTTTAATGAACAGGGAATTTTCTGTAGCATTAGGAATATCTAATCTTTGAAGTTTTAGTATAATCTCCCTGTGAAATTATCAGGAAGACTTCATCTTCTTTATGTGTAGTTCCTCAACAACTTTCTATATTCTACAAAAACTATTCTGTTTAAACTTTCTATTTCTAATAGCGTCAATTTTGGAGATCTCTATTTTCATAGAAAATAATCCTTTTCATCTAGGTTTTAAATTTATTTGCACAGAGTCTGTAAATAGTACCTTATGATGGTTCTTAGTTCTTAACTTGGGGGAGTTGGTTTTTACACACTCACCACCTCTTTCCCTCCTTCCTTCCTTCCTTCCTTCTTGCTTTTTTTTTTTTTGTCTTGTATTTTGTATTTGTGCTTTCTCTTCTGTTTTCCTAATTAAGTTAGCTAGTTGACTGTCTACTTTGATTTTTTTGAAAAATAATCCAATGCTTTGATTATTAATTAGACCTGCTATTTTCTATTCCCTACTTCAATAATTTCTGTTTTTATTTTTATTGTTTGTTTCTTTGTTTCCCCTAGATTTTTCATTTATTTTTGTTTATATTGATATAGGCACTTCAAGGTACAGATTTTTCATTTATTTTTGTTTATATTGATATAGGCACTTCAAGGTACAGATTTTCCTCTGATTACTGTTTTCAAAGAAATCCATGACAGTTTTCAATTTTTTTCTTAGAAATTCTGTAATTTCAATTTGTATTTTCCCTTTCATCTAAGAGTTATTTAATAGAAGGTGGGATATTTTTGTTTGTTTTAATTTCCAGGTTGAATTATGTATTTTTTTTTTTTTTTCCGTGTCCGGCAACAGATCGCAACCCTCAGTGTTGCCCCCGTTCCGGACCAGGGACCGGCAACGGGATTGCAAACCTCGGGGTTGCCCCCGCGGCCCGCTCAGCCAGTGAGCGGGAGCCGGTCTGTATGTGGGATCCGAACCCTCGGGCGGCGCGCGCCGCAGCGCTTCCCAAGCGGCGCACTATCCAGTGCGCCACTGGGTCGGCCCTGAATTATGTATTTTTTTTTTTTTTCCGTGTCCGGCAACAGATCGCAACCCTCAGTGTTGCCCCCGTTCCGGACCAGGGACCGGCAACGGGATTGCAAACCTCGGGGTTGCCCCCGCGGCCCGCTCAGCCAGTGAGCGGGAGCCGGTCTGTATGTGGGATCCGAACCCTCGGGCGGCGCGCGCCGCAGCGCTTCCCAAGCGGCGCACTATCCAGTGCGCCACTGGGCCGGCCCTGAATTATGTATTTTTTAAATATATTTTTTGTTTTAGTTGTTAGTTTCTACATTTATTGCATCATGATCATAAGAGATTGTTTTCAGTTGTCTGCTTTCTGGAATGTATTTTTATTTTCTTTGTGATAAATAATCAATAAATAATCAATTCTTGTGAATGTTCCATGTGTGCCAGGGAAAAAATCGTTTTCTCCATTTTCAGGGAATACATTCCCAATAGTTGGATGAGATCCACTTCATTGATTACGCTGCTGCCGTCCTCCAGCTCCTCACTTACTCCGTCCACCCCTGGATTTTCTGCTTTATGGAGATGTTTGCTGTATTATCTTTGGCACGGTCACATATGTACTGTGAATTATGTTTTCAGCTTTAAAACCTTCTTTGTCATATTTTTTCACTCTGGACCATCACTTCTGCTTTCCTCTTGCCGTCATTTGCCTGCTATGCCTCTGCCTGTCCTGGTAATTTTTAGCTTTTCTGGATCACTTTGTTTCCTGATGTGTCCTATGCATGCAGCATATAGTCTTTGAGTCATGCTTTCTGACACAATTGAAAGTAATTCTCTTTTAATGCATCAGGTAAACTCATTCATGTTTGTTCACACGGCTGTATGTGTGGTCTCACTGCAATTATGTGACTTCATGTTCTGGCAGCTGCAGTCATTCATGCACATCTGCTATTTTCTTTCCTTCTGTGGTATATTTTCTCCATTCTTCTGTTTTTTCTTTTACTCTCTCTCTCTCTCTCTCTCTCTCCCCTTCCTCCCCCCTCAACATTTATGCTGGTTTGTGTTTTGTTCTAGTGGGACCTTTGTACTTATACATCTTTAAAAACTCTTTACTCTTCTCTGTTCTTATTCAGTACTTTGCTGACTATTTTTTTTAAATCAACTTTAGTGCTGTCATTGACAGTCACCTGTGCTCTATATCATAAATCAATCAATAAGCATATTTTTTCATTTTCCATTTTACTTTTATCTCCCTTTTTAAAAAAGTTTCATTAATTCCACTTTGTCAAAATATAGAATACTTATTTATTATTCTTCTGTTCTCATCCCTACCTCTACTTTAGTCTAAAATGTTCTATCAAATATATTAAATAATTGTCATCAGTTTATTTATTTATTTTTGCCTATGCTTTTTCAGTTGTCTCTTGGTTGCATGAAGCTCATTCTCTAATACGCTCCTCAGAGGGATTCACAAGGGCAGTATTTTTTATGTTCTTACATGGTGAGATTTGTTCTTCTAGAGCTTCAGCATTAGACTGTTTTTGGCTGGATATAAACTCTTTGGTTAGCACATTCTTCCCCAAACTTATGAAAATTTGCCTCATTGTTTCATTGAGATTTTTGATGCTAGACTAATTTTCTTGTCCTTGTAGGGTATTTTTTTGTATTTTTGCCCTTAGGTGCTGACAATATATATTTTTAAAACTTTTAAATTATGATAGTTTTACTAGGCTAAAATCTTAGCCATCATTATTTTAGGTCAAATTTTCTCAGGTCCCTTTAGCTCTTACAAAATGTAGGCATGAGTTAGGCCTTCTTTTATTTCCTGGAAAGTGTCCATGAACTGTAGGTTTGACAGCTAGTTGTAAGACACTGTTTAGTTTTTCTATTTTTGGGAACTCTGATTATACATGTGTTGGATTTTGTTTTCTTGCCTTTGTTCCTTTCAACAACTTTTCTCTGGCCTTTTTTACTTCCTTGTTTCATTTTTTTATTCTCCTAGTTATTTTCCTTACTTTCTTCTATGACTTTTACTAAATTTCTATTCAAGTGTTTCTCTCTCTGACAGTTTATAAATTTGCCTTTATTTCTGATGTGACAGTAACTTTTTCTTCTATTTTTTCTGAGTTCAATAAATTCTCATTTTATTTGTTCCTCTTTTTGTTTATTTTCTTCTTAATTTCTAAATTTCTGATATCCTCAAATACATGTGTAAGGGTATTAATTTACTTTGGAGTACTGTGTTAATTTTATTCTATGTTTTTTTTTTCCTTGTTTTGTTTTTGGTGGGTTGATTTATCAGCCTAAATGTTTGATTTGAATTTTCTGTTCATTCTTACATTTGTTTTACATAAATAAAAACTGCTTATGTCTGTTTACATTGATTGTTTGGAGACTATCACAAATTTTGTATCTTAAGAGCAACTTCTGTCATTGTAGCAAATTGTAGTTACTATAATGGAATTTAGAAGGTTCAGGATGGAAGGGTTGTGTGGTTTTCTGTGGTTTTGGATCTGTTTTATCTTGGAGGAATCTTAATTTTGCCCTTTTGCTTTTCACCTTTTTATCTTTCCCTCCCAATCTCCAATGGGTGACTTTTTTTTTTTTTTTTGAGGGCTGGCAGGTACAGGGATCAACTCCTGGACCTTGGTGTTATCAGCACCATGCTCTAAACATCTGAGCTGACCAGCCAGCCCCAATGGCTCATTTTTTACCTTCTTCTGTCCCAGAAACAATGTATTTATGAGTCGCATTTAATTTAGGACCCTTCCTTGTTGTCAGTGCATTGCTCTGATGGGATTTTTCAGAATTTTTACATTTAGGATGGAGTCCCTATTTTTATGATTGTTTTGGGTACGTTTTGGGCCTTTTTCCTTTCTTTTGTGTACCTTTTCCCAAATTCTTCTGGATTGCCACAGTGACTTTCAGTGGATGCTCAACAGAAATCTCTGCTACAATCCGGTCATTAATTTTTTGCTAATAGGCAATTTAAAGACTGTAGCATTCTTTGCCTTTTTGTTAAGCAGGAAATATTTTGCCGTTTCTCATTTTTCTGCATAGTATTTTTGGGGCTGTGTTGAGAGGTTCAGATCCTGGTGGATATTATTATCTCAGCCACCTGGAAATGCTAGAATGATATCTATTAAGTGCTGAAAGAAAAACGCTTCCAACTTAAACCTTTATGCCAGTTAAATTAGTTTTTTCAAAGACAGCAGTGAAAAAACTAGAAGCAACACAAACATCAGGAGGTAGAAGAAGAACGCCTGTTGGTGTAGTCACACCTTGCCATCCTACAAGGCAATGCTGACAGTGAATGACCACTTCCACAACAACTGACCTCAAGGACATTATGCCAAGCCAGAAGCCAGACACAGAGAGTGCATGCAGTGTGATTTCACTCATATGAAATTTCAGAACAGGACAAACTAGCATGTATTGACAGGAAGCAGGTTAGGGACTGCCTGGGGTTGGGGTGCATGGTGGTCTGGGAAACTGAGTGCAGAGAGGTATGTGGAAATGTTCTGAGCTGGCGCAAATGCAGCATATCTTGGTTGTTGTGGTGGTGACAAGGATATATGCTTGTGTCAAATCTCATTCAACTATTCAGTTAATATAGGCACATTTTATTGGACGTAAATTATACCTCAACATTGACTTTTTTTTTAAGAAGGTAAAGATGCTTTCAGAAAAAAACAAAGCAAAGAGGCTTTATTTCCATCCACAAGGGATGACACATGTACAGGGAGTTTATCTGGTTCAGGCAAACTGTCCCAGCTGGGAGCCTGGATCTGTGGAAAGGGATAAAGAGCATTGCTTAAGCAGCTGGGTGCGCTCGTTCACCACCTCACTGCAGGGCCTTGCCGGACAATGTGCTCTATCAGAGCAGGGGGTGGAGGAGACGCCTGTGAGTGGGATTTTCCCTGCAGCAGCCACAGGCGCAACTGGTGCATCCAGCACCACCAGCCACCATGGCCAATCCAAACAAAGTGCTCATTGCAGCAGGAGAGGCTGTGGTCATACAATGCTTCAAAAGTTCACCCACTTTTAAGTTGTTACAAAACTTTTTGTATGTCACTTTAAGAGTGTCGGTGATGGGCCATAATAATCATATACATTGTATATCGACAAAATAAAAATTTAACGGAAAAAAAAAAAAGAAGATAACGGTAAGTGAATTTGAAGTGTTCTGTAAAGAATTCGTTGGTTTATACTGATGAATCACCAGCCGACCAATTCCTTAGGGTAGAAGATCTCAGGAAATATCAGAACGATATATCCTCTCAAAATGTCTATTTGACGATTGAATATTGAAAACCAAAAGACGAATAAAAATAGAGCTCTCAGGCATGGAAATCTGCGGCAGAAGGCTGATGCTGTGCGCCGATTTGTCTATATGTAGCACTGATAATAAATGGTTATAGAACAAAATGTTTTACAAATCTTGACAATACCAATCAAAATAATAATACAGGGTCTAAAAGGAATGGAAGGAGGTGAGAAGTGAGTGGGTAAAATGCTATGCCTTTTAAATCTCTTCTTCCAGAAAAGTGAGTCCATCATTGCAGAGTAAAATGGAAACTTTATCTAAACAAAGGACTGAAACTTCAATATTTTTCATAATGTTTTGATTTTAAACCTCAGAAGGATCTTGTACAAAACAAAAAGAAAAGAGATATTCAGCTAAAATTCAGCAATTTCCTCAGTTTATCTTCTGTTCATTTTTTGTTTAATTCTAGTAAAATTAAACTTAATGCACTGATTAAATAGTAATGTATATCATTATATATTATATATTATATATTATATATTATATATTATATAATGTATATTATTATTCTATATAATATAATTTTACTCTTATACTCACTATATCTATTCTATGTTTATCTAGGCAGGAAAACCTGCATTAATGTTAACACAATAACATTAGTAGTGGTTATTACTAGAAATTAAGATTTGAGGAATCTTTTTTTCTCCTGCTTTTTGAAAAATACTCTTTTTCATTTTCATAACAATAACAACAATAGTAATAGGTAATATTTGGTTAGTGCTCTTTATATTCCTGGGGCTGTTCTTGGTGCCCAACAACTTTTAACTGCTTCAGAACAACCCTAGGAAGTAGATCCCAACTTCTCAGATTGGACGTAAAGGGACAGAGGTTTAAAGACTTTTTCAAAGTCCTGGGCTGAGTCAGGGGCTGTGAAGCCCTAACTCCTTGCCATGTGCTCTGCCCCGCTGGCAGGTGTAGTTTTTTTTTTTCCCTTTTTGTCTCTTTTCATGACCGGCAACGGATCGCAACCCTCAGTGTCGCGCCCGTACTGGACCGGGACCGGCAACGGGATCGCAACCCTCGGTGTTGCTCCCGCACCTTGCTCAGCCAGTGAGCGGCCGGTCAGTATGTGGGATCCGAACCCTCGGCGGGAGCGCCAGCCGCGCTTCCCAAGCAGCGCACTGTAGCAGTGCGCCACCGGGCCGGCCGGCAGGTATAGTTTTTAAAGACTGTCCCCATATAGCAATCGGCCACTGGCCAGAAGGCAAAAACTGCACCAGCCATCAAACAGAGATAGTTTAATAGAAAGAACTGCTAATGTGCTGTCAGGTTGTTAACTGGGTGACTGCCAAGTAGAAGACACTAAAGCATTCCAGAGGTAATAACTGCAGAAGCAGCTGGCATCCCTGGCATAGGAGATCCAGGGAAGTGATGAGGATCAATAAAACTTCGAACCTAGAGTGTGGGTGTCCACAGAGCGGGACGTCAGACATCTGGGGAGCTGGGCGCTGCTGCCTGGCAGGTGCTAGTCTCTGAGCTGGAGAGGCATCCGGCAAGGCTGGGAGCCAGACTTGTGCCAAAGAGTGAGTGGGTGTGTTGGGCTGTTTCTGCTCAAGCTGGATTCCTCTACAGGAAAGCACGTGTCCTGTTGCTAGGGCGCCATTCACAGGAACCACAACCGGACAAGAAAATCAGAAGCAAACAAGAACAAATCAGGAAGCCGCCGTCCTCTTCCTCATCTGGCGGTCCCCGTCTGGCATCTCCTTTTGGCAGAGCCCAACCTGGAGCCCGCTGGAGAGTCAGAACTGTGCTTTGCAGAACACAGCTGCACCATCGCCAGGAGAGGCCAGGAGGGCAGTTTGCACCCAGAGACAACAGCGTGGTTGCTGGCATGGCCTGGTCCTCTGGCTGCTGTGCACCCACACACCTGCCCACATTCAGCATGAGACACTTCCGTTCAGCACAAGACAACCTTCGTTTCCGCTGAGCAGAGTCCAGCTGTCCCTCATACAACAAAAGGCATTCTCAGTCTCTCGCCAAACTGAGGAGATCCCAAGTGCCATCGGATTTGTACCCGTCTCCAGGACACAGGCACCCTGTCAATCTGTGGACTCATGTCAACCCCCTTCAGAGTCAGATACAAATACCTGAAAACACAGTACAAAGACAACCCTCAAGGAAACGTGTGTGAATAACGGTGGCAGGAGCAGAGGAGAGGAACACGGGTCACACGCACGTGTGTGCTGCAGGCAGGAGCAGTGGCGCTGCAGAGGGCTGCCGTCCTCGTCTGTGACAGGCCAGGGGACGGAAGGCGGCCCTTCCAACCTCATCACTGTGATTGGAGTAAAGGGGGGTAGAAAAGTCAGCGGGTTGAGGAAGGTTAATTCAAAGCTGTTTTTTCAGGAGGAAGGGGAGAGGAAGCCCACGTGCGAGGATAAGCCTCTGCCCCCCACCCGGGCGAGCTTTCCTGTGAGACGATTTTCCCCACGTGTGTTAAATGTGGCGCTGACGCATCTCTTGAGGAGGAAGGTGGCAGTTTGGGAAAGGAAGGGGCTTCAGCCCTGTGGCATCTCTCCTGACCACTGGAGCATGGTGGGACCCTGGCACAGGTATAGAGGGGACAGAGGACCAACCACAGAGAACAACTACAACTGGGCACCAGGGTGAAAACACATGGTGTTCCGTCCTATATGCTGAACCTCAGGCTGCTCAGAGCCAGGGGCCCCAAACTGAAGAAGCTGTGGCTCCTGGACGAAGAAGTGCCCTCTACACACCGGAGCCTGGCACCAGGGTCAGGGTTCTGCCGGGAAGTTCAAGCTCTTGAACTTCTCCTATCCTTGCTAATCATGTGATGGAGGAAGGGAGGGAGAGAGAGGAGAAGGAAGGAGGGAAGGGGGAGGACGTCACAGAGTCCAGGTATTGAGTCAGATACACTTGACTTCACATCACCCTCGGATGCCAGCTGTGTGGTCTGGGCCAGTTAGTTGAGTTCCCTGAGACCTGGCGTCTCTAATGCCTGCCTCATGCAGGTCTTTCGACAGTGAGCATTGCTGGTGGCCTTGCAATGGCTGTCCCACTGGTGGTGTGCCCAGGACCTCATGGGCTCCATTCTCTTACCTGCAGCCTGTCACACCTGCTTCCAGGAAGGAGTTCTGAGGGCCATGGGCACCCGCTCTGTCTTGCTATGTGGAGACATATGCTGACAGATGCCAAGCCTGTGACCAGGGTTAATGAAGCAGGAAAGTCACCAACTGACTGTCCCAATGGCTGGTGAGCTGTGTTCTCGAGATACTTTTCTCCAGGTCAGAACACTGCAACATGAAAACACACGGGGAAACTGAGTCATCTCCAGGAGAGCCCAGTGGGGGAGGGGGCAGGGGAAGTGGCAGGCCCAGGAGCTGTCCAGCCCTCTGCACCCTCTGAAACCTTTCTGCCACCTCCTCCAGGCTGCGCTCCCTTGTGGGACACGCTCCCTTGTATGACTCACTCCTGTGTCCAGCCTCAGCCAAGCCAGTTCCCCAGCTCTGTCCTCTTCAGTGCCTGCTCTGCTCTCTGCTGTCTCTAGCAACCAAAACCATGTTGTCCCATCAAACGGTCTAACTCGCCCCCTCCAGGAAGTCTTCCTGGACTGACTTGCTCCTTTCCACCGCCTCGTTACCTCGCTCCCCTGGGAACACGGCCCTGGTCCACCACGCTAATGCATGGGCATTTCTGTGAAGCTGTGCAGGGTTTTTTCAGCTTTTACTCAGCTTTGTGCCTTAGCTTCATCTGGCTCCACGAGTTCCTAGGGCTCTCATGTGATAATGACTCCCTCAAAGAATGGGAAGACAGAATGGGGCTGCTGTGTGGGGAGTGTCTCTGTTGAAAGTCCAGGGAACTGGCACTTTCCTCTCCACGGACTCAGCCCACAGAGCTCGCAGAGGAGCGTGTGCCTGGGATGAGCATCGGGTGGGGCTGGGGGGCATGGGGGTCACTTGTGACACACGGATTGATGCTGCTTGCATCGTTACCGTGGACACTGTGGAGAGCGTCTTGTCAATGGAGAGAAGGAATCCAGCACTTCTGCTTAAATGGCTGTTGGGGTTTTGAATACATCACAGCAGCTGGCATGGCCCTATTTTCTTGACAAAGCCAGAAAGCATTTGACGTGCACCAGTTTTCTCCAGAGATGCTCGCCATCTGATCCTCCAGTAGCAGAGCTTTCTCGGTGACCACTAACTAAGATTCCCAAGTTTCTGGGGTGCTAATCGCATGCCAAGTGCCAGTCCTCCTTTCAACTGTGGGGACACAGCCAGAATTTCCCAGCAGTGCGGCTGCGAACTCAGGTTTTTCTGCACAGAGGGTAAGCAGGTCGGTACAGGGTGCCTGCGGAGGTGGAGACAGCACGCAGCAACACAGGGAGGCTGGCCAGGCGGCTCACTCTGTATTGTAGTACGTCTCTAAGTGAGAACATGTGGCTTTACGCTTTGGGTCTGGTCACTGTTTCCTAGAACTAATTATAAATTAAACCCTTAGCCAGTGGAACTAGAGTTTCCCAGTCATATTTCTACTTGTGATTCTTCTCAAAGGCCGTAGCCTCAGACTTTGTGGGCCTGAGAAAAAAGACACAGAACAAACATTTTACACATACAAGTCCCACTTCTAGTCCTGGGGACTGTAGCAGCAGGTGCGTCTGCTGATAAACTCAGTCTCTTTAAACCTGATCCAGCACTGTGCCCACGATCAATACCCTTCACTCCAGTATTCAAGTAGCGTGGGTTGTAAAGGTCGGCACTGGCCTCGTACATGATGGAGTAAGCTGGGTGGCAGGTAGACGGGCCAGCTGCATACCTGCAGGTGTGGGTAAAGGCACAGCAGCATCCAACACGTCGGCCACTCTGGTGCCCGGTGATGACGGCCTCGGGATGGTCAGTCAGTTCTGCCTCCAACAATGACACCAATACCCCAGGGATTATGAAAATTGACAGTGACCAAGAGCATTTGTCAGGGTTCTGCAGAGAATAGAACCGATAGGATGTCCCTGTGTGTCCATAGATCTATCATCCTGTTTCTCTCTATTAATGGCTATAGGTTTGTTATGAGGAATCAGCTCATGTGATAAAGGGATTATGAAAATTGACAGTGACCAAGAGCATTTGTCAGGGTTCTGCAGAGAATAGAACCCATAGGATGTCCCTGTGTGTCCATCGATCTATCCTCCTGTTTCTCTCTATTAATGGCTATAGGTTTGTTATGAGGAATCAGCTCATGTGATAGTGGTGATTGTGGAGACTGAGAAGTCTCATGATCTGCTGTCTGCAGGCTGGAGACTCAGGGAAGCAGTGAGGCCATTCAGTCCAAGTCCGAAGACCTGAGACCCAGGGGGCCGATGGTGTCAATCCCCATGAGAGGGCGGGAGAAGATGACACGAGATGAACCTACTCAAGCAGTGGGGCAGGAAGAAAGGGGGACGTTTCTCTTTTGTCACCTTCTGTTCTATGCAGGCTCTCGAGGAACTGGCTCAAGCCCACCCACACAGGGAGGGCAGGGCCGTCTGCCCTACGGAGTCCGCGGATTCAGATGCGGATTTCACCCAGAAGGACCTTCACAGACACACCCCGATGTGAGGTCTAATCTGCTCACCAAGGGGCCCACTCAAGGTGACATGTAAAATTAACTGTCACATTGAGGTTGGCCAATGGTCACTGTCCTTTTTCCACTTTGCTGCTCTGCAGCCTTCCCCTCTAGCCCTGGGCCCTGCCCCCAAAGCACCTGCGTACCGAGCTGCTGCCCTTATTGGGCACTTCGAGTTTTCGAAAGTTGAGCGATATACATGCACATCTAATGTCATCGTGATGAGTCCCATTTACTACAATGTCTGGGGGTCTTACAGAAACTGATGACCAGTAAAGGAAACCCTAAGCTTAAGGGCTTGTCCTCAGAAAGCAGATGTGAACACCCCAGGCGAGTGGCTGGGACAGCAGTTGTTTCAGACCCCTGGCCTGTGTGGGATGTTTGTTACTGAGGCACAACCAGGACTGTCCTCGCTGATCTGCCCTCTCATCCCTGGCTAAGGATGTGGGTCCTGAGAGCATTAGGAACTCCTGCACTGGATGACCTTAAATCTCGGCAGCTGGCATCCAGGCCTTAATTATAGACATGTACTTTCTCATGTCCAGAAAAATAAGTGGGGGCCGGCCCGTGGCTCACTCGGGAGAGTGCGGTGCTGATAACACCAAGGCCCCGGGTTCGGATCCTATATAGGGATGGCCGGTTTGCTCACTGGCTGAGTGTGGTGCTGACAACACCAAGGCCCCGGGTTCGGATCCTATATAGGGATGGCCGGTTTGCTCACTGGCTGAGTGTGGTGCTGACAACACCAAGGCCCCGGGTTCGGATCCTATATAGGGATGGCCGGTTTGCTCACTGGCTGAGTGTGGTGCTGACAACACCAAGTCAAGGGTTAAGATCACCTTACCGGTCATCTTAAAAAAAAAACAAAAAAAAAGAAAAGAAAAATAAGTGGAAATAATTACGTAATTCACAGAGGCAATAAAATTCAGAAGAAGCAAAAGTGATACTCATTTTTTAAAGGATTGGGAGAAATAAAATGTGCTTGTATCTTTTATCACTATGAATGGAAATTACTCAGCAAAGGAAAAAGGCTTACACAGAAGAATAAACAGATTTCTACGGAGACACGAGGAGGGAAGGAAAAATGGACTTTCTACCCAGTAGGATGGGAAAGACTTCTCAGTCACACAAGAATGAAGGAGACCAGATGAGTCTAGCAGTGGGCACATTGCTATTAATCATCGTAGTGAAACAGATCACACGGCAGGGTGACTCTCAGAGACATGCCTCGTGCATGGCCCGGTGGATACCAATGCCCAGGCAGCCAGGCTGGCAGGGATGGGCGTGGGGTGGCCCAGGTGAGAGCCTAGTGTTCACAGCACAGAGTGAGAGGCCTGAGGAGGTGGGATATTGGAAGTGGGAAGCTCCCCACATGGGTATTGGGGTTCTCTCTGGGAATAATGTTGTTTGCTTCAGTACAGCGTGCCCTGGAAAAATCACAGGGACAGATGGGACCCCATGCTGGGGGAAACCTCATGGTGAGAGAAGGCCCCAGAACTGGGGATTCAAGATGGACACCCAGTCCCCAGAACCAGGGTTCTTGTTGTGGCTACTCAAGAGATCATGAGACCAGGCTTGCTGCCCGGGCCTGTTTGGGGAGGACACCCGAGGCTGGGAAGCAGGTTGTCAGCCAGGTGACAAGGCAGCACTGGCTGACCTCCTCAGAGATCTGCCCCGACACCAGCACAGGCCAGTGGTCACCAGGTGTGTCCACTGGGCAGCTGAGGAGCTGTCCGGTGGGGTCGCCTTGATCAGCCTGTCTTCCTCTCCTGCAGGAGGGCAGGGGTTGTAGCGTGGCAGCTATTACACAGCCCAGTGCAGAGTCGGGCAGCAGTTGCCCAATAATCATGAATTGTATTGTTCAGTAATTCTCACTCTTTGATTCTTGCCTGTGCCCCAAAAGCTGAGACAAAAAGTAACAGCAGAAAACACCCCAAATTGTAGTCAGACACTGTTTATTTCCAAGCATTTTAAGAAGGGACTTTTTAAAACCATGTTTGGACTCTGAGGCTCAGCGATTTTCATGTAATATGCACATTCTGCGCCCCAGCACACAACATCCAGTGAAACCTTAAAAGCAATATAGCTTCCTCTGGGTATATTCCAATCATCAAGTCGAAGGTATACCTGTCAACAACATGGATGGACCTTGAGAGAATTATATTAAGTGAAAAAAGTCAGGCACAGAAAGAGAAATACCACATGTTCTCACTTATTGGTGGGAGCTAAAAATTAATAAATAAATTCACACCCACCCCTCCACCCCCCCCCACAAAAAACCCAGGGGGGCGGGGGGAAGAAGATGTAACAACTACAATTACTTGAAGTTAATACGACAAGCAAACAGAAAGGACATTGTTGGGTGGGAGGGGGGAGAGCGAGGAGGGAGGGAGGTTTTGGTAAGGGGCCACAATAATCAACCACAATGTATATCGACAAAATAAAATAAAAATAAATAAACAAACAAACAAACAAATAAATAAATAAATAAAAGCAATATAGCTTAGTGGCCAGAGTCCTGGGCTTGAATCCACATTCCACCACACACTAGCTGTGTGACGTTGGGGAGTCATCTAACATCCCTGAGCCTCGTTGTCCTTGTTTTAGAACAGGGCTAGGTACGCGTGCCCAGCCACAGGGTTAGTTCAGGCAGGGCGGAGACTGCATTTGGCACAGGGACCGGGCAGCGTGAGGGCTCCATGCTGGCTGATTTTCATGCTTTTGTCCCCTACTTTCTGTAAGTGAAAACCTTGTGTGTGATGTACAGAGCTTCCCTGACTTTTTGTTGTTTTAATTTAAAAAGAGACAGTAGACATAACAGAGAAATAAGGAGGGCCACCTGCTATGGAGCCCTTTGAGCGGACAAGATTCCAAGCCATTTGTCTTCCTCCTGAGTGAGTGGCCCCAGCCAACCACTTTGCTTCCCACCCCTTTGGTTTCTCACCTGCGAACAACTCAGGTCAGGGGAGGGCCCACCTGCTGGAGTGGTAAGATGCTGAATTGAAAAATTCATGCTAAAATCTGATGCATAGTGATTGTCCGATAAATTATTATCATTATTAACAGTCATCCCTTGGACCCCCAAAGCCCGTCTTACAGGAAGACGCGCCAACATTTGCAAAGCAGCATGAGATAGATGTGTCTTCAGCCTCTGGCTTTGGTAGGGACCGTGCTGAGTGATCATGCTCCTGATTGAAGGCCTTCCGAGTGCCGCCCAAGACAGGCCTTCAAATTACCCAGCTCAGTTTCAGGAACCCAAACAGGGTAATAAGTACATGTCAATTCTGCCTGCTCCGCAGGGTTTGACACTCCAGGAGATGAGTGATCAAAATGCTATTTTAAAATTAGCCAGTGGATGACCTTTCTATTCCATCCTGTGCACGAAATGTCAGCATTAACAGAATCACAGCGCATGACTGCGGGGTTCCTTGTCAGGAATGTAAATCCCCGAGGAGCTGAGCCTGGAGAGGAGCGGGGTGTCCTTCATTGTGACGCCTGTGTGCACAGCAGTCACCGGCAGATCCTGGAGCTCCAATTGGAAAACTACAAGATTAATTGTGAGCCCGTGCTCGGTCTGAGTCCGGGCCAGGGAGAGACGGGGTCGGGGATGGTGATCTCCTCAGTGACGCTCGGCATTTCTCAGGTGGGCTAAATGCTGCCAGCTCCTCAGTGGCTCATCACTGTGAGGCTGCCAGGAGAAAATGGCGAAGGCAGGGGAGACGCGGGGCAGGAGGGATTTGGACAGTGGGCGCGACCGTCCTTCCAAATGCGATCATTAATTTGTATTTGCTGATAGTGATCACAACGTAGCATTATTCTATGTCATTCCAAATGCTAAGTTTAGCTCACGTGAGCCGCCGTAATAAACATGCAACCAAACCCAGAGCAGGGGAAAGAAACACCGTATCATTTGATATATTTCCAAGGTTCAGATCCTGTGTGCTCACCCATATTTTCAGTTTTCAATGTGATGTCAACACCACCTGAAGTAAGAATTTAGGAAAGAACTTTTGGATATGTCTTTTTTCTTGTGCCGCAGGGCAGGGAATCGTGATCTTTCCTTACACCTGAACATGACCCAGGAGCGCCAGCCGCGACCACAGGCCTCTCACCTGTTGGCAACACCCAGCCCCACACAGCACAACCACAGCACCGGCCTGGCAGGTGCACAAGCCACACCTGACGATGGACAGCAGCCCAGCGTCTGTTTCACACCCAGGAGTTGTCAACAGCTGTCACCCTGTTCTACAGGCCTGTCCTCAGGATGTTCGTCATCTGTCCTCATTTCTCCATCCCATTCCCACCCAGGCTCACCGATCCCACAGGTGGTCGCAGCAGGTTCCCACCTGCCTCCCTTCTGAAAACCTGATTCAGACACCACCTTTCCCTGGAGTGGAAGCTTCTTCAGGCTCTTTAGGGTGAACCTTCCAGCCCCGGCACTCGGTTCCTTGTAACCAGGAGCCGAGTCCCTCACGCAGTGCCCTCTACACCAGCTCTGCACTGGCTGCACCGTTCGCCTTGTGGTGACCTTCCTCACCCCTCAGTCTCTCTGGAATCTCCCTTGATCCAGCCTGGGGCACCTCTCTATGCCGGCAGCCACAGCCCAGGGCGCAGCTGCGGGTGGGTCACTCACAGTTGGGGTGACTTGGTTCCCTTGTGCTGACTTCTTTCTTTGTCCTGAGGTCCCAACACCCTGAGCCCCACCCCAGCTCCATCCTAAGCCTTTGGGAGGTGCAGCAGGGGCAGACTACCAACTCACCTGCCTCCCGAGCACAAATCATTATTCTCCAGACTGACTCATCTCTGCCCCGTGCATTTACTCCAGGGCTGGTGCGAATGACGGGCACATCGTGGAGAAATGCAGGCTGCTCCCTGGGGGCTTTTCTGCCCAAGAAGGATGGTACAGTTGGTGAGAGACTAGGACCGTGGCCGCATTGCTAAATATGGTGCGGCAGCCTCCTCGTGCCTGGCAGCTTCCACCTGCTGCTCTGGGGGCAGAGAGCAGACTAAGCGTGTACAGACAGCAGGAGCGCAGACGGAGCCAGCACATCACAGAGAGAGCATGCGCAGGAAACAAGTACGTGGGGAACACGTGGGAAGGAGACCACTCGGCAGGCAGAACTGAATGACAGGGCCAGCTCTTGGGTCCCCAGCGTCCAGGACACGTGTTGGCATGGGCAAGGCAGGACACCCAGCATCATCAGGAGGAGACTTTGGGAAGAGCACCTCTGTTCTGGAGCCCTGCTGTGGAGGCACCGAGGAAGGCTGCTTCCTCCCTCCTGAGTCCCTTCCCTGGGGCAGTCTCTGGCCTGTGCCCCCAGGGAGGTGAGAGCCCCGCAGGCAGGTAAGGCCTGTGCTCTGTCCACACAGCCTGGGTCCGCAGAGGGTGGGGCGGCAGCTGCTTTCCTGCCTGCGGCCTTGTTTATCCCCTGCACTCTCCTTACCTCTGTGGAGGGACCAGCGACTCTGGGACTCCGTGGTCCTGACACCCAGTCTTCCAGGGCTTGCTGGCTGCATTAGTTGGTCACTCCTGCCACACCGAGGCTCCCTTCAGTGGCCTCAGCATGGTGACGTAATGAAGTAACGATGACAAAGTCGGGGTCAAGCCTGTAGCGTGCTGTCTTTATCTTAGGTAATAAATTGAGCTTTATTTATGGTCGGGAAACTCAGAAGCAACAAAAATATCCATCAAGTGATGGTGCAGGACATGACAACCCAGCACAGGATGGTGCAGGACTCACGAAACATGACGAAGCTCGCGAAGGCTGCGGGTGACAGGGAGGAGCTCCTCAGCACTGCAGTCAGTGAACAGCATGGCCTGTGCATGCTGCAATCACATGAAGCGAGTCCGTGTTTAATGACATGCTAATAAACAGTAAACACGGCTCATGGCCAACAATCACGGTGCAGGAAGGACTAAGAGGGTTACGTCACGAGCTGAACCGTGTTGATGGTTCTGATGAAGTTTTCCTGTAAATTTTAGGGTGTGGTTAGATGATTTCTAAAGAACAAACTCATTAAAAAAAATGAATGTTCTATGTGCCATATGGGGACGTGAAAGTGCAGCATCAAAAACAGGCTTCCTGTCACAGCAGGAGAAATTCCTCCCAGTAAATGACAAAGTACAACCAGTGTTCATTTCAATTGTCCTGTTATTTTTTTTTCTTTTCCTTTTTGTCTTTTTTTACTGACCGGTAACGGGATCGCAACCCTCAGTGTTGTGCCCGTACCAGGGACTGGCAATGGGATCGCAACCCTCGGTGTTGCACCCGCACCGCGCTCAGCCAGTGAGCGGGAACCGGTCTCCACAGGGGATCCGAACCCTCGGCAGGAGCGCCGCCGCACTCTCAAGCGGCACACTCTCCAGTGCGCCACCGGGCCGGCCCTGTCCTGTTATTTTTAAGCAGAGAACTCTTCAGTAAGCCGTTCAACACCAGGCTTAGTTTTCATCTCTAATGGACATATTTACAATCATCTGTGATGCTTTCAAGGGGTCAGCACCTGGGCACGGCCATCAGAACTACCCTGCTTCATGCAGCCCACCCAGGACGACCCCAGCTGGGTTCACAAACTTACACACGTTCGGAACCTTTTTCTTTGAGTCCAGAGGTTTTTGTTTGGTTTTTGTTTTTCTACCAAAAGCTCTTGTCTATGTTTTATTTCAGTAAATAATCAGCCGCCAAAGAAAAATCTCATTGTTTTTTCTATGGTGATTTTTCGTGTTTTAGGGTCTCTCGTGGTGGGTACCCTGGGTGTGGCAGGCAGTGGCTGGCTGGGCCCTCTGTCCTCACCCAGGTGTCCCTCACTTGGCTGTCACTGTCATTTCTGTTTCTGTTTTCCGCTCCCGCTCCTTTTCTAGATTAGTAGCAATACCGACCTGCAGCTGTTACTGAGAAACCCCGGAGCCGTCCTTTGTCATCGTCTTTCTCTCAGCTTTCACAGCCCATTGACACCCTTCTGGCTAGTTTCATCTCCTGAGCCGACCTGCCCTAGTCGCCCAGCCTGTTCTGCTCCACACCTGCTGACGTTGCTCCCACGCCACCTCACCCATTGATTGCAACGGCCTCTCTCAGCTCCAGTCCGTCTTCTGTGCTTTACTCAGTATGTCCTAAAGAAATATCATCTCATGCCCCTGTTTGCAACCTGGCAGCTTGTCTTCTGGCCTAGAGGCCAGTCTTCCCCAGAAGATACATAGGCCTCTTTGCCCCCGACTCCAGCTCGCTTTTCTGGTTTCATCCCTTGCTACTGGCACACACAGAAGGGCCCTTTTCTCCAGCCACACTAATCTCCTGACTTTCCCAGGGGCACCTCCCCCTACCCTTAAAAATACACACACACACACACCCCTGTCAATGATTTTCTACACGCAGTTCCCTTTGCCTGGAATTTCGTGCTCCTGCTTCTGGCCTGGAAAACAGTGATCCATCCATCCAGGTTCAGCTGGCGCCTCTTCCATGAACTCTTCCCCGAAATGCCAGAAGGGATTAGTTGCTGCAGTCTGGCTGCACTGTTCTCATCTCTCCCGCTAGGCTCTGAGCTCCTCCAGGGATGGGACCTGCCTCCTTCCTCTTTCCTCCCCACTACCTGTGACCGAGCCTGGCACACAGGAGCACTCGGTCAGGTGTTCCCTGATGGAATATGGCACACACGTTTGTGAGTGGAGAGAGCGGGATTCAATGCCAAGAACACCTGCTTCTCCACTGATTATGCATGGCCCTCGCATGTCTAGAAAGAGGTCAGAAACTAAGCTAAAACAGGAGTGACTCAAACAGTTCTCACTGAGAAGATGTGACCTATAAGTTTGAACTGAAATAAAATTAAATTTGAATAAGTATCCACTCAGGACTTCATCTTTGTCCGAGAATATAAACCACCATAATGTGGATCAAAATTTATTCACATTTCTTTGAATAAAAATCTTTCACTTAAGAGGTATGTGTGCAGAGTCTTTGCCAATGTAACACTAATTACAGAATTTTTAATTAGCACTGACATACTACAGATGAAGGTATAATAGGCTGCTACAGCTAACTGCTTAATGCCATTGCGACATTTCTGAGAACAGTGTCTTATTTGGAGAAGCAACTGTGCTAAAGAAAGGAACAGAGATGCTCTTTGCATGTTTCAAGTCCTTATTTGATCGATCATTCAGCAAATAGCAACACTCATCCAGCTGTGATTGCCGAGGCATAGTTCTTGGGGCTGGCGGGTGAGAAGAAAGACACAGATAAAGAACATATACTTCTATTTTTAAAGAGATTAGGCGAGTCCACAATACATTTTTAGTGCAGTGGAGCATAAGTTTTCAAGTATTTGGGTATTGCACAGTCTAGTCAAGAACAGCTTCTGCTTGACTTTCGGTACTATTCAGAAGCCACCTTTAGTTTCAATCCTGTTACAAACTAAATGAGAAATAAACCAACATAAGGTATATTTAGCAGACATAATAACAACAACAAAAAAATATAGGACTATCATCCCTGGAACTTGAGACAATAAAATAATCTCAAATAAACTATAAATAAACATGCCTAAAAAGATAAAAGATTTAAGGAATGAATAAAAGCTGTATGTTAGAAACAAAACACCATGAAATGAGAATAGGCAGTTGTTGAAACAAAGAACCCAAATGGAAATTTTGTAAATAAAAATGATAAGATTTGGTATTAAAAACTCAATGAATGTGTTTAATGAACTAGACGCAGCTGAAGTAAGAATTAAAGATTTGTTGATGAGTTTGAGGATATTACCCAGAAAGCATCAATGGCATTCTTAAAGTTAAAAGCAATGAGTAGAATTAAAAGGTCCAACAACACCAGACATTGAGAAGTAAAAGCTATCTGCTCATCTCCCTATAATTTTAATTTCCCCCCTATCAAGTTTGGGTTTAGAGAAATTAGAAGTAGGTAAATGCAGAGGTGGAGATGAACTTTGCAAGTTAAAAGTATAAATTTTTCCTGGTAATACTCCATTAAACTTTTCAATCAAGACCTTTATTTGGAAGAAGATATGATTACTAACTATATTAATAATAAAGAAAATTTCCTATCATAAAAAAAAAAAAAAAAAAAAAAAAGTAAAACTCATTGCACACAATTTCGTATATTCTGATGGCCCTGGGTCTTGTATACAGAGTCACCCGGATTACGTGATCGTGATAGCATTCTCCCAGTAGATATTAATCAGAACTTTATCATGAACTAAGTGCTGTGCTACGAGGAGAAGCCGTGATGACAGGCACGAGCCTGGAGATGCCCGGGGCTCTGGGAAGACTGTTTCTGTGGTGTGAGAACTTGCAGGGACACCAGGCGGATTTTCTCACAGTTCAGACTCCGGCCAAAATCCAGAAAGTCACCTCGATGTTCTCTGATGTCCTCACTCTGGCGTCTATGCACTTGGTCCCCAAAACTGTCCCCTGACACTTTTAACCTCACCTGGGGCCTATATTCTTGGCTCCATGCTTGACATTTCTAGCCTAGAACATAAAATAGTCCCTACTGTCAGACCGTCTCAGCCACTTCCTGGAGGGTCTCAACTCCACTAGTACCAGAGTTATCTTTTTAAAATGAAAATCTAGTTCTTCAATCTTCTACTCACATCCCTGCAAGGATTCTCCAAAAGTCTAAACTCCACAACGTGACATGAAAGACGCCTCGTGTCTTCCTCCCAGGACTGACTTCTGCTGCCCGCCACGTCTCTGCCCCGCCTGAGCTTGTTCATACTGAAGCACTGGTAAGTCTGGCACAGCCATGCTGCCTCCAAGTCCCTTGCTCCTCTCTCTGCCTTCCCTTGGTGGCCTGGGGACATGCATCTGGGCTCTGACCAAGTTTCCCCCAGGCAGGCAGTGGTCCTCCTCCGAGGCCCGGATCCCACGTCTGGAGGGGCCGCCTTCCAAGTGTCTATGACGTCTGTCCTTTTTCCCTTGCTCCCTTCTCCACTGTGGGGTGGACGTTGCTCCCTGGAAATGCTACTTTTATGACATTCAGTGTTTCCTGTTTGCCTTTTCAGTCTTCCACTACTTAGGTAAACATCTTTATGTTAAACTCACTGTGGTATGATACCCGTTTCCTAAGCCTTGGCCAATATAAAAATTGTCACCAAGAGTGGTCTGAGGAAACAGATGCTCAGAATGGTATTTGGGGATCGTTTTGGTCATGGCCTTAGACCTGAATGCCCTGCGGAGTTCCTTGAAACGTGAGATGGGCAGAGAAGCTTGCCAAGGCATGCGGTGGCATCATGGATCAAGTTACCACCTGTGTCTGGTGGATAGAAAGTGGTCACTGAAAAGTCACCTGACTTGGAGGACTTCTGTAGCATTAATGATGACCATAAGGACCGTGGGATTAGATGGCTGCTCCCGGGTACAATGAAGTGCTTCTGGAAAAAACTTGATGGACTCGAGTTTTTGAACTCTCAGATCAAGTCATGGTCAGAGAAAGCAGAACTTCCGTGGTAACCATAAGAGTCTTTCCTATGGTTACGGTTGCAGGCTTGACCTCTATGACGGTCAGTCACACACAAATCCTGTAGGCTGCAGAGTTACAATGGAAGCGAGCTTTCAGCCTTCCTGAGTTGCTCATGGAAAAGTGGAGGCCTTGATGGGGAAGGAGTGGGGCCATGAGTCTCAGAATGACGCACGAGTGGACATGAATGAAGCCCAGAATATTGAATCCCCAAATACCCTGAAATTTCTTTGCCAGTGTAAACAGCCCACCTCCCTGCCCCCACATCTGAGGATACTACCAACCCCTGATTAAATACCCTGTAGTAACTTAATCTGGGAGGGTTACCTTGCAAGGACATACCTGTTTCATTAAGAGCCCCCCCACCCTGTGCCCCAACCATGCATTGTTGACCCTAGACTTGTAACACGGTCGGATCTCAGCATGTGCCTGGGAGGTACAGTGTCTGACCCAGGAAAAAGTAGGTTATTCTCTAAGGGGAGAGCAAGGTTTGTGTTAGTTTATACTGCAGAAACCCAACAAGTCCATGTTGAAATGGACTGAGGTACCGGACAAAAGCGGATGAAATGTCACACTGGAATGGGCCACATCAGTGTATACGACTGTGCTTGCCAGCGTGCTGCCTGCATGTGATGAGTCAGTCTGTGCTCTTGGAGGTGGCTCGCATACCAGTTTGCCGACAGAAACTTGAGTCAGCAGTGGCCAACTTCAGTGGAGTTGGGATGTTAGAACTCTCCTGCGTGATATATATACAAAGAGATCCAAACTCAGACAAACATGGAAGGGATTTATTACATGTACTTGGCACAGTCAAACATCCAGATTAAAACCGCCACAAGAGCCCTTTACTAGTTATTGAGAAATGGATTAGTGAGGGAAGCAACACGATTCCTGAAATGCTCGGTGGTGGCTGTCTTTGCAGGGTGGGGTGACAGCAGGAGATGCCGCCACTGAGCGGCCTCTCTGACTTCCTTGGGGGTGTCAGGATCCAGAGCAGCAGAGGCCACATGGTGGTGCTTGGCTGCCAGAAACAAGGTGCACGCATTTGCTGTAATGGGCATCAGGGACAAAGTGGTCCCTGGAATATTTTAACCCACAGGGAGTTTAGGCAGTGTGTAATTGATCATGGTGTCCCTAGGAATGAAATAGAGCCATTAAAATGTTACCAGATCTTTATCCACGTAAAAGCAGGAACACCAGGGGTGAGGGCCAGACACCAAGTGTACTACATGGAGAAGCACAGACTTTACCCAGTTTCTGGAGCTAAGCCAGCTCACAGACCAGAAAGCCTTGACGGACGGAGAAGCTGGGTGCACTGGAGGAAGGATCCTGAAATGCTATCACACCGTCCTTTCTCAAAGCCTTTTCCAAATTCCCAGTCCTTTCAGGGATTTCTAGACGACCTGCATATTCACAACACTCCCAGATTCCCCCTCCCCAAACTCTACTGTCCACATTGTGACTAATAGCAGTCAGGAGTTTTGACCAAATTTTGAATCATCATGGGCCCAGTGGATTTGCATAGCACCTTGACGTTATTTTTCCAAGTTCCAGAATTTATAATTAGAATAGACATTGTCAACATGGGCAAAATGCCCATTCCTGCCCCTGATCCATGAAAGGAGTGCTGTTTTGGTGGAAAGGGGCATGTGGGAGACCCAGAAAAACATTCTACCCACCAGAATAGTAAACTAAGAGCAATACACATCCTTGGAGAAATTACAGATTAGATTCTTCGTGAAGATTCGAAAGATTCAGGGTTGATAATAGAAATCCAATGCTATTTTACCTATCAATTTTTTTACTATGCAGAAGGTAGGATCTTAGAGAATGACTGCGAATTATTATGAATTTGGTCAATTGCTGACTAATTGAGATGCTGCTTCAAGTATGTTCTCTTTACTGGAGTAAATCATCATGGCCCCTGGAACATGGTTTTCAGCTATGGACCTGGCAAATTACTTTTTTCTCTGTACCAATTTGCAATCCTGCTGCACCAGAAGGTCTGCTTCGATCTGGCAGGGACACCGGTGCCCTTCACAGTTTTGTGTCAGGGCTGCACCATCTTCCCTGTGTTCTGCCATAATGTAATCTTCAATGATCCAATTCTCTTGACATTCCAAGGAGGATTGCCCTGATTTACTATATTGATAAAGTTATGCTAATTGGGCCTGGAGAACAGGAGTAGCAGTAACTTTAGATGCCTCTGTAAGATACATGCAAGCCAGAGGGTGAGAAAAAAATCTCATGAAAACGTAAAGATATATCACAAAACTTCTGGAGGTCGGAAACAGTTGAGATAGTCCCTTCAAGGTGAAAGACAATTTACTGGACCTTTCTCTTTCTGCCACTTAAAAGTAGGCATGATACTGCTTTGGATTTTAGAGCCAGTACACGTCACAGATAGAGGTGATGTATATACCATACATACCACACGTGCTAATCCATTCACTGAATACCCTGTGAGATTGCCACTTCAGAGTGGGGACAAGAACAAGGGACCTGTCTCCAAGGAGTGCAGGCTGCACTGCAGACACACCTACCACTGCATCCAGCAGTGCACAGAGTGTCGCTGTCACATAGGGATGTTGAGGAGCCTTGGCACAAATTGGAGCATCAGAGTCTGCACCTCCAAGGCTTGGTTCTCAAGTTTTAGCATGCATCAGCATCACCTGGAAGTTGTTAAAACACAGATCGTTGGATGGTGGAATAGACGGACCACAGCGTCACTCTCTTCCACAAATCAACCAAATTTACAACTATAAAAATGTAACATCAGCCAAGCCAGGGCTACTGGAGCTCAGGGGAAGAGGGGGAGAGACCTATGGAGTTCATGAAGGCAGGAGAAACTACGATGAGAGAAAGAGAAAGCTGCTTTGAGCGTTTCAGGCTGCAGCTGCTTTAAGGCTCGAGCTGCTGAGTGCATGGAGCAGGAACTGGCAGAAGCCACAGCTGTGCCCTTCAGATGGAGTTGCTTGGAGGTGGCAGGGGAGAAGAGGGCCTTGGTAGCTCCCGGGACAGCATGACCACTAATAGGGTTTCCTTGGACCCATGCAGGAGCGAGGAGCCAGAACAACTGATAAATCGGAGCCACTCAGAGGCCGGTGAGTCATTGCAAGGGACCGGCACAGGGCCCGTTCCATGGGAAGTGTTTGCAGCACGGGCAGTGGGGGAGATAGGCCCACTGGGAGAACACTGGGACCCAGCAAGGACAGCCGATCTGCCCCCCAGTCAGCCCAGGACCACTCAGAGGAGACTGGTTGGGAATGCAGAATTGCATGGGGTGCAGTTTGATGAAAAGGCTCAGGCCCAGATCAGAGTTTCTACACAACCCAGGTGCACTGGGTCTGTGGAGAGCCAGAAGTACCTATAAGGTCAACCATTAAGCCCTGCACAAAAAGCCTTCCCTAGGGAAACAGCAGCAAAACAGCAATTTAGCTCAACCACACAGCTCAAGTGCTGGTCCCCACAGGAAGTTCCCCTGTGTTAGAAGCAAAGGACAAAAAATTAGTTCCAGCCCAGGCAGACTACTAGCACCTTGGAGCCTGCCTGGGAACTGGAGGCTTGGATCTGGGGACTGGACCCCACTCCCACTTCCAGGCAAACTGCACCAGTGCCTCGGGGCCAGCCTGGGGACCTGAAGCATGGAGAAGGGGACTGGACCCCCCTCCCACAACCAGGCACATGGCGCCAGCACCTTGGGGCCTGCCTGGGGACCTGAGGCAAGGAGAAGGGGAACGTCCTCTCTCCCACAACCAGGCACACCATGCCAGTGCTTCAGGGCCTGCCTGAGGACCCAGGGCATGGAGAAGGGGACAGGACCTCTCTCCCACAACCAGGCACACCAAGCCAGTGCCTCAGGGCCCGCCCACTGTCCCGACACATGGAGAAGGGACCAGACCACCCTCCCACAAACAGGTGCACCACACCAGCTCCTTGGGGCCTGCCCAGGGACCCGAGGCAAGGAGAAGGGGACCGGACTACCGTCCCTAACCAGGCACACTGAGCCAGCACCTTGGGGCCCACCCAGGGACCTGGGGTATGGAATCAGGGACCGGACCACCCTCCCACAACCAGGCACAACATGCCAGCACCTCGGAGCCCACCCGGGGACCTGGGGCTGGAGAAGGGGACTGGACCTCTCTCCACAACCAGGCACACCAAGCCAGCACCTTGGGGCCTGCCTACGGTCCCAGGGTATGGAGAAGGGAACCGGACCACCCTCCCACAACCAGGCACACCACGCCAGTACCTTGGGGCCTGCCCAGGGACCCAAGACATAAAGAAGGGGAACAGTCCTCTCCCCCACAACCAGGCACACTGAGCCAGCACTTCAGGGCCCACCCGGGGACCTGAGGCATGGAGAGGGGTTCTGGACCTCTCTCCCACAACCAGACACACCGCACCAGCACCTTGGGCTCTGCCCAGGGACCCAAGGCATGGAGAAGGGGACCAGACCCTCCTCCCACAACCAGGCACACTGCGCCAGTACCTCGGGGCCCATCGAGGGACCTGGGACATGGAGAAGGGGACTGGACCCCTCTCCCACAATCAGGCACACGGTGCCAGCACCTTGGGGCCTGCCCAGGGACTAGAGGCATGGAGAAGGGGACCAAACACACCCTACATCCAGGCACACCGCCAGTGCCAAGGAGCATGCCCAAAACAGCACCCCCATGTGGGTGGCCCACCACAGCCACAACAATAACCATGGCTGCTACAAAAGTGGCTAGACGCCACAGCCACCACGCAGATGGTCCGCCAGCCACTGGAGTGCATTGACACAAGAAGAGTCACCAACAGAGACAAAGAAAAGAAGAGGATGTCTCTGTCCACAAAACCCATTTCAGAGTGACAGAAGAAGCATCTGCTCTATGATAATATTGGGGGACCTGATCACATCTCTCAGCATTGGACGGATCATCTAGGCAACAAATCAACAGAGTAGCCATTATTCTCTCAGAAGGAGAGAAGTAATATAGGTAATTAGAGGGGGAGGGGGGAGGGAATGGGGGAAGCGGAGAGGTTGGACAAAGGGCATAAAGAATAATTATGATTTGTAACAATGTATATGCTAGTAATATTGATTTAATCAACATATCTCAATGTTCAACCCCCAAAACTGTATAATCGATTTTGATTCAATAAATAAAATAAATTTAAAAAAATTTTAAAAACCACAGATCACTGAGTTCTTTCCCCAGAGTTTCTGACTCAGTGGGTCTGGAGAGGAGTCCAATAACTTGCATTTCTATCAAGTTTCCAGGTGATTGTTGCTGTTCATACGCAGCCCACCTTTTGAGCACCGCTGCATCAGCCACACAATGTCCCTCCCTCTGAACAGCAGGTCTGTGGGCTGTTCCTCCATGTTTCTAAATCTGGAGACTCCCAGGACCTCCTCCTTGTCCCCCCAGCTCCCGCGGCTTCTTTAAGTTGCTGCCTCTGGGATACGTTAATGCTTCCTTTTTTATTGTAGTTTCCAATATCTAGTTTAAAGGAATTTAACTTATCTCCACTAAATAATGGTGGGGTTCCTGTTTTATCATGGGACCCTGACACGTCTTCTGTTCTCTGCGAGTCTTTATACAAACTCTGAAGGACACCGGGCAGAGGCCCTGGGGATGCTGGGTTGAAACAGTTTTCGGTGTAATACGTCCCGTGTCCAGGGTAGCTGATGGCTGCTGACAACTTACATGAATACAGCCTGGCTGGACATCAATTCTTCAAATCAGTGTCAACCACTTACTGTCATTGCTACCAAAGATGAGCGTCTTCTGCTCACTGGGTGCTGCTGGAGGTGCCAAGCCAACTGCCCACATGATGAACCCCATTTTCATGCAGATCTCCTGGCACATTGACTCACACAGTGACAACCTTAACAAAGGCGTGGGAGGCCTACTGTGGCACTGAGAGAGGACATGGAAAGGGTCTTCTCTTCAGTCATGACCACAGTGACAGTTTAGAACGGGGTGACCACGTTTTTTCTTTCTGAGTTCAGCTGCTGTTTTCAAATCACGTTGATGTTTGACATTGGCCACAGCCCGTCATTTCCTCCAACGGTGATCCTGCCGCTTCAGTGTTCAACAACGCAAACACAGCCAGATACACAGTGCTGTTTTCAGAAGCAAAGGAAAATAAGTTATACAGATTCAATTCTCAGCATTTAATAAAATAGAAGAATTTCTGTTGGATCCTAAGCTGCTAGGCCTTTGGGAGCACACTTACACCTGCTGGAGTGGACCAGTGGCTGGTCACATTTTGGGAAGAATTGTGCACCTTCAAGGGGATATCCCTTGGGAGATGAACACACAAGGTCTGGGAGATCAAATTGTCCACTGGGTGCAAAGCCTTCACAGGTGCTTAAGAATCTTGCAGATTGCAGGAGAGAGAAAACTACCTGGGTTTACAAGAGATGAGCTTTAAAAATTCCCATGTTATATCACAAAAAATGAGTACTTTTGCTTTTTTTAAATGAAGGGGTAAAGAGAAGAGTTCTTCAAGTGTATTTTTAGTTTCAAGTCATAACTGATTATTTGTAGCAATTTAAATACAGCCTAAAATTCAGCACTCCACAGATGCATCTCTCTAGAAATCATCACTTCCACTTCTGCATGCATGAGGTGAGACCCGGCACACATTAAAGGTGCATTCCATTCTCTTTGTCACTTTGGTGCTGCACTGAAATAATCCTTGCTCTGCTCTGGAGATAAATAGCCCAATATATCTGGGGAGGAGCCCAGGGGACTGGCTTCATGATAGACCCGGGTTAGTCAATGGTGGTTTTATGTCCTCTCAAAACAGGGCAGCGAGGTTTAATGTGCTGCCAATTTCCCTGGATAAACACATATCTGCTGCAGATGAGCGTCTCTTTCCAGATGGATGATGTTTTGCCTTTATCTAAATGTTCTCTATTTATAAATCTCTGTTATTCATTTCAATAAGCTAGCAGCGTGCCTCCCACGCAGGAAAGCCAGAGTGAAGCCTGGAGCGGGAGGGAGACAGAGGTGTCTGCTGGGACATGGTGTGTTAACCACACGTGGAGGAGAACCTCAGAGGGACATATCACACTTTGTGAATTACCGACACCACTAATAGCGTATGAAGTGGAAAGTTAAGGAATGCATACTCCTTTTAAGGTAAGAAAAACCCATCAGAGTGGTCCTGGACTGAATTCTGATTTGCACTTCTGGACTGATCGTGTTCCAAGAGCCGACATTCCACTGATCATATGTTAAATGCAGTGTTTGCTTCCAGGGGTGTCAAACGGCTTCACTTTCTACACCCACAGACAGCGCACCCTTCGTGTGACAACTCGTGACACCTGTGTACACTTTCTATGTTGGAGGTAAAGGTACAGAGGTTTACAGCTAATAATAGTTGTTTACTTATTCATTTTTACAGTTTTTTTAATAAGAGAATTTTCTAGTGTTCTTGGCAATGTTGTCTTTATGTTTTTCTTTACTGTATTTGAAGCTGTTGCCTTGGATACCGACAATGCTAAAGCTGATATATTGTGTTTCACACCTAAAACAATCTCAATTTCTGGCAGAGTGGACATTTATAGAATGTTCTTTGCCACAGGCAAAACTTTTTTCTAAGGGATTTGAAAACTTTTTTTTCCCTCTGGAAAAAAAAGGAAATATTGGTACATCTCAATTTATCCTCAACAAAGATGTTTAATGTTGCCATTTCTCAAGAAACCTTAACATCCTGCTCCTCCGGCAGACTTGGTGCTTCATGACGTGTCTCCCCACTTTGTTCTGTCTCTGTGGGGTCCGGGTGAGCAAATTCTCAGTTGGACAGAGACTCATGGCTCTCTGTGATTTAGTGAAGTCGTGCAGACTACAGCACAGCACAGAAAAGGCTTTGCGTGACATCCAAACCTGCTTCTGCTCTTTGTCTGGACCTTTGCTCAAACAATTCCACCTACATGAGAATTCCAGAGAGAAGCTATTTTTAACTGTTATCAGCAGGAAGAGTTCTTAAATGTGCTGCCCCCTCATGTCCCACGACTGGCCTCCCCCTCGCAGACAATCCCACATTATCCCCTCTGCAGTCTGATGCTCTCAGCTGCGCTGCTCAGAACTGTTCTCCTGCAGTGGCACAGAGAACACCCAACGCCACCTATGCTCAGCTGCTCTGCAGCACCCATGACTGTCGTGAATCATGTGCCCAAGCGCGTGCATGTCCCACTGTGCTGGCTCCACAGTGAGAACAGTTTCTCCTCATAGGTCCTCTGGCAGTCCACACAGAGCACATGGCACCTCTGCATGGTGTCCTTGTGAGCAGGTGGCTGGACTGAGCATCGGCTGCAGACCTGATTCTGGAAGCAGAGAGGTGAGGCCAGGCAGGTGGCCCAAGATCGTCTGTGTTCACACCACCTCTTTGGGATGTAAACGCTCTGTGTTTTACCACCTCTTAGCACAGCCCCACCACCCCAGAATTCTCTCTTTTACCACACCCTCTGTGCCTTATACACAACGATTCTGCTGTTCATCTCAGTGAAGGTGCAGTTACCACCTTGTGTATATTACAGAATTATTTCTTGTCTCTACAAAGTATATTTAATCACTATTCAGTGTTTCACTGATGCTACCGCATGGTCCACATAAACGTGGGTTTTCGTTCATTTGTTTTTTCTCCTAGACCACTCCTCTCCAGGTAATGCAGAGCCTCACAAGGATATCGATGCTAGTGAGAACCTATTCCTTCTTTAGAGATTCTATTTCTTCTTCAGAGTATAGCAAAAATGATCTAATTTTTATTGTAAAATTTAACAGGAGGGATAAACAAGCCGAAAATTTCACTTATCCTACCTGGAGACAATCTTTTGTGACAAAATATTCACAGATTGCTGTTTTTCTGCATTTTCCTACAAGCAGATAGTAAGCAATTTCACATCCCCCAAACAGGTTACGAGCAGCTGGTGCACAAGGAATACAGCCATTACCAGAAGAACAGAGCTTCAGCCGCACAGCACAGGAGCCATTTGGGGGACTGCACCGAGCACGTTCGCAGATGTGTGGACAACGGCGTCAGGTCACGGTCAAGGGCTTCTTCAGGTAACCACCAAAATGACCAAAGGACTGTGCTGGGCACAATAAACGTGTCTGCATCTACTGTCCTATGAAGCCATTTCCTTCTTGTCCACTCAAAGAAGTACAAAGCTGAGCCATGAAATTTTGCCCAAATAAATCATGTACTGAAAAGGAGCACTGAGAAAATGCAAGAGCAGTCAGGAGCCCTGGCAGCACACTTCATTTCTGAAATACGCAGGCAGTGGGGGCTGCCAGGGACCTCAGATTTTACTTGGGTGAACACCTTTATCCTATAGTTAAGAGGAAAAACTAGCCTGGCCAAGGTCCCAGTTCTTCAGAAGGAGTATAGGGCAAGGACTCACAATTCAAGTCCCAATCTCTCATATTGGACTTTTCTTCCTGGTCTGGACCTAAGCATCCCCTCCACTGGGTCATCCATCCTCCAATGAGAGTGGCTATCCAGAAAGTGGCTGTTACAACTCTCTGAATTTCCAGGTCAACAGGGAGCCTGGGGGCGGAGGCAGACACCAGGGAACCTGGGCACCCAGCTGTGATGTAGCCCACGCTGCGGTATCTGTGCACAGGACCCCTCACCAGGAGAGGAGACCATAGCCGTGGGCGAGAAATGGGGGCCAGGGAGCCCATGTTTGCTCCCAGCCCCTTGCAGGCTTGGCTGGAGTCAGCTCTCTGAATTCTGCTGGGTTTCTGGGAGAATACCTTCAAAGGGACCGTTGAAAATAGGCTCATGGAGGGGTTAGAGGCAGGTCTGAGTGAGACATTGGCAGAGGCCTTGCCTGGGACTTCAGAGCGGAATGCTTCAGACAAGTGACTTAACCTCCCGAAGCTTCACGTCCCGTTTATCAAGTGCTTTGTGCAGGGTCTGGCTAATTAGCTCTCATACGATACCAGTAAGTGTGAGTCGCTTACACCGAAGGTGGGCTTTTTTTTTTTTTTTTTTTTTTTTTGGGGTTTTTGGGGTTTTTTTTTTTTTATTTTTTTTTTTTTTTTTTTTTGGGGTTTTTGGGGTTTTTTTTTTTTTATTTTTTTTTTTTTTTTTTTTTGGGGTTTTTGGGGTTTTTTTTTTTTTATTTTTTTTTTTTTTTTTTTTTGGGGTTTTTGGGGTTTTTTTTTTTTTATTTTTTTTTTTTTTTTTTTTTGGGTTTTTTGGTTTTTTTTTTTTTTTTTTTTTTTTTGGAGTATTTAGGTGTTCTCTTTTTTCAATTTTTTCAATTTTTAATTTTTTTTAAGTTGTAATTTGGAGAGAGATAGAGGAAGGAGGAGGGAAGAAAGAGAACACAGGTAGCAGGAGGCTTGAGCTAAGGGTCACTGAGGGCGTGTGCATGTGCATGTGCACGTGTGTGTGCGTACGTGTGTGTGTGCATGTCAGGTTGTTTAAAGTTTGGGTCCGGATTCTCTCCCTAACATTGGACAAGTCCCAAACTCTTAGAGCCTCTTTTTCCACATGTGCAAAACAAGATAAAATTAAGCATCTTCAGAGTGTCTGAGAAAACGAGATGAGACAGCATGTGTGAAGCACCTCTATGGCACCAGCCCCTCTATGGTCCAGCGGGGCTGGGAAAATGCTCTTTCTCCCAGGGAAAAGCCCTCTCTCTGCAATTGCTGCATTTCCCAAGCAATAAGCCACAAGTCCCTTCTGGAACCAGTGAAAGTGATGCCCAGCATGATCGAAAGGCTTTGTTTGTTTGTTGCAGGTGGCCGTATGGCATAAGGACGGGACCCTGGACCTTGGTGTTACCAGCACCGCGCTGCATGTCATGTGCTGACCGGTTGGCCCCACATGATGGCGATCACCTCACAGTGGCTCCCCGTGTGGCAGCTCCCCACTTCCCTTCCCATGTGGGCTCCCACCTGACTTGTCACAGGTGGCAGTCATGCATTTCACTCACAATCCCTCCTCATGCAGGGTGACGTGCTGTCATGCCAGACATGCCAGCCTGCAGTTGTCCCGGATTCCCAAGCATTCTGGCCTGGTGACAGGGTGAGTGGAGGGCCCTGGAAACCTCAGCTCACTAGGGAGGGAACCAGGGAATCTGCATGCCTAACAAATGAATGACCAGACCAGTCTGGGAAACAGCAGGCGGGCTGTTGGGGACCCTTTGTGATCTTTCTCAGCAGACGTCTGATGGCATCGCCCACTTCTCCCACCAAGCTTGCAGCCTCATGTCAACCCAACACCAGCTGCTCTGAAAGGTCATAGTCGCAAGAAGCACGGTCCCCAGACCAAACTGCAGCAAAAGGTGTGGGCTTCTTAGCTTCAGCGCATTGGCATTAATTCCTTCAGTTAATTTTTGCTTCTATTCACCAACAATATTTTCCCTCTCTTTTAAAATAATTTAATAAGCATCAGTAGCAGTCAGGGTGCAGTCAGGAGACAGAAATCACTGCTTTTATCTTAATAGAATTTTAATAGAACACTAAATAGGTGCCGAAGAAGTGAAAACAAAGAAAGAAGCCCCCAGAAGCAGCTATTGCTGTCTGCGCTGGGGACAGAGGGAAGAAGTTGGGGTGACTGGAGCTGAGAAGCTTGGAGGAGGCACAGCAGGGCACAGAGGGAGACCACTGGGAGGCACTGCCCACTGGTGCTCTGGGCAGGGGTCCCGTGGCGCTGAGACCCAGAGCTCTGGGGGGCCGGCTGGCCTGTGCAGGCGTCTGGGCGCACTGGCAGGCTGAGACTGCAGGCGCTGGAAAGACTGACTGGTGGAATCAAGAGCTTCTGGAGCACCCTGCAGTGCTGGGCAGGAGGCACTGCCGTGCGGGCACCATGGGGAACAGGAAGGAGCTGCCTTGTGGTATCATTCTAGTGTCCCCTTTAGGGGATCCTCTTGGGGAGCAGCTGACTATGTGGAAATGGGGTTTGCGTGGCTCTGCAGGACACAGCAGAGGATGGAAGGGCGGGGCTGGAGCTGAGAGACAATGGGGGGTAACTGTCACAGCCCCCGTGGCTTGCCACCCTCAGTAAGATACGGGTTCTTGATAACAGTGGGCATGTAGTGAGGCCCCATCTCAGAGCGCACCCCGGCCTTCCTCCACCTCTGTGAGCACTGGCCTCTCCCACGCTTGCACTCCCCGCCTTCCTCTCTGCGTAGACCCATCACATCTGCAGGTATACCTAAGGTATATTTTAGATTTTAGTTTGTTTTTCTCTTTATGAGAAAAGGTAGAGTGCTGAAGCAATCTTGGGAGTTCACTCGTTTCATTTAAAATTGTGTCTCTAGACTGCGCCAGTGTCTTGGGGCCCACCTGGTGAGCCGGGGCATGGAGAAGGGGTCTGGACCCCCCTCCCAGAACCAGGCACACCATACTAGCGCCTTGGGGACTGCCTGGGGACCTGAGGCATGGAGAAGAGGACCAGACATGCCCCACAACCAGGTACACCACCAGCTCCAAGGAGCATGCCAGAAACATCACCTCCATGTGGGTGGCCCACCACAGCCACCACAAAAACCATGGCTGCCGTGCAAGTGATTAGACACCACAACCACAATGCAGAAAGTCCACCAACCACTGGCGTGCATTGACACAAGGAGAGTCACCAGCAGAGATAAAGAAAAGAAGAGGACGTCTCTCTCCACAAAGCCCATTCCAGAGTGACAGAAGAAGCATCTGCTCTGTGATAATATTAGGGGACCTGAACACACCTCTCAGCATTGGACAGATCATCTCGGCAACAAATCAACAGAGTAACCATGACTCTTTCAGAAGGAGGGAAGGAATCTAGGGTTATCCGAGGTGGGAGGGGGAGGGAGAGAGAGATGGAGAGAGGTTGGACAAGGGACATAAAGAATAAGTACGATTTGTAACAGTGTATATGCAACTAATATTGATTTGATCAACATATCTCAAGGTTGAACCCCAAAAATATGTATAATAAATTTTGATTCAATAAATAAAATTTAAAAAATAAAAATAATAATTAAATTAAAAAATAAAATAAAATTATGTCTCTAGGATCCATCTGCGTTCCTTCCTGCTGCGAACTCTCCCTTTTGGCTGCTGTGTGACATTTTCTTTGCCTGTCCCCTCCCTGCTCCTCTCCTCTGCTGCTGAGGGTCATTTGAGTCATGTCCATCATCCCTGGTGCTCTGATGACCAGTCTTGACCATGTCTCCCTGATGTTCAAGAATTTCTGAACGTTATGTACCTAGAAATAACACTGAAGGGCCACAGGGTGTGTATATTCACTGTTAGGAAAAAATTCCCGTTTTCCACAGTGGCTGTACAGGTTTGCCTCCACCAGCAAGGCGCACGTGCACAGAAGAGGGGGTTGACACCCCTGCACAGTGGGCCTGCATCTTTCCCTGCACAGTGGGCCCGCATCTTTCCCTGCACAGTGGGCCTGCATCTTTCCCTGCACAGTGGGCCCGCATCTTTCCATGCACAGTGGGCCCGCATCTTTCCCTGCACAGTGGGCCCGCATCTTTCCCTGCACAGTGGGCCTGCATCTTTCCCTGCACAGTGGGCCTGCATCTTTCCCTGCACAGTGGGCCCGCATCTTTCCCTGCACAGTGGGCCTGCATCTTTCCCTGCACAGTGGGCCCGCATCTTTCCCTGCACAGTGGGCCCGCACCTTTCCCAGCACCTGTGTCTCTGCAATCGACTGGGTGTAAATCGCTGTCAGTGTGGTGTGGTTGGCCGCCCCTGAACCTTGGGCCAAGTGCGTCTCCTCATCCACTGAACGTCTGCTGTGTCCACATTTCTGATGGGCCGTTTGGGTTTCCTTCTTGCCTTGTAGGAATTCCTTATCTGTTCTCGATGACGACCCCCTGCCAGCTTTGTGATCAACGTCTCCTGCTTGACTCCTGGCTTTGCGTTGTCCTAGGTCAGAAAGATGAAGCCAACTGTGACGCACACTGTAAGTGACCAGGGCTCATGCCAGCTTATTTCTAATCCTCAGCAGGAGAGGACAGGAGGGAGACGGAGCTGCCCCTACTTTCTTTTTACTGCTAAAGCCCGAGAGACCCAAAGACCTGGATATCCCGGAGGTCGGTGGAGGATCGGGTCAGGAGCTGGAACCACGGGGACTGGGCTGAGACCCTGGTCCTCCTGATTTGGTCATTTCCTCACTGTCTTTCTTCTGCCTGTTCCTCCACGGGGAATGGGGACAATAAAATTTAAGATGGAATGACACAAAGCTAGTTCCTCCCCAGCGAGCCTGGGTGAAGAGTAAACGTGGATTGCTGGTGGCTTATTACTGATAATAATAAAAATAATGGCTGGTAACGACTGGACACTGACGATGGGCCAGACCCTTTATACTCAAACCCCTTTCACGAATTGTCTTCCTTGGGCAACCCCGTGAGCCAAGGTGGTCGGCACATATAGCTGAGAAACCTCGTTTTCTGAGGTTAAGTAGGTATGAACAGCTGGAGGCCATTACTTGCTTTAACTTATAAAATACCACCCATTTCCAAATCCATGGGATTAAGTCAGCATCTCAGTTAGTCACTCTTCAATTAAAAAGAGGCATTGCAAAGATCAAGGCTCCGAAAACTCACAGAATCCCTGCTACCTTCAGTTTGACAGAAGAAACCTGGCTTTTAAAATTGCCTCTTATGTACAAATGGCCCTATCGAACCTCAGGAGCCAAAGAACCAGGACCTAAAGTGCGTAACCCTCCCCAGCTTCAACAGCCCCATCCATCAGCCTCAAGTAGCTGAGCGGAGGCCCCAGGAGCCTGGGAGCTGCTTCTTCCCGCTGCCCTGTGAGAGCCTGGGCAGGGGTGGCCTCGTCCACCCATTAGGAGTGCACTGGGCTGCGGCACCGACCTCCCCATAGGCAACAGGAGCGGCCTCTGCACGCACAGGTGTGGGCCTCTCTGGGGAGTCTGCATGCGTGAGTGCTTGTGTGTGCACGCATGTGGGAACGAGTGGATGGATGGATGATGGGATGAGGGGGGAGGGGTCCAGGGACAGCCTGGGACAAGCCTGTCCCTCCCCCGCCCCAGACAGGCCTGCGGTACACTGTCTTCCTCCCCCCCGACGGGGGTGAGCCTCCACGACCTCACCCCCCGCATCCATCTCTGCCGTCTACTTCTTCAAACAGCGCATCCGAGGAGCTGGCAGCTGACTACCACCTGCAGAGAAATCAGACAGAGACCCCAGCCTTGGCCTGGGACTGCAAGCCCCATGGAGAACACCCTTGCTTATCAGCTTGTTAGGCCTATTTCTGCTTTCCCAGGGGCAAGGGCAACGTTAATGCAGTCTCACTCCCCAGCGAGTGGCTACAGGCAACCCGCATGCAGTTGGCTCTGAGGAGAGAGAAGTCAGTGGGCGAGACGCTACTGCAGCCACTGCGGAAGCACCAGGGACAGGGCTGTGTGCTGCAAGGGTAGGACACGCTGGTGGATGGGAACGAGCAGATGACATTCCTCTCCACCCAGCCAGTCCTTCATGACCGTCAACTGAGACCCACCATGGGCTGATGCAGCCCTGGAGGCGACACCAGAATAAGCCATGTCCTACCCAGGGACTGTCAAGACTCGCCGTCCAAAACTCTCCCCTGCTTCCAAAAATTCAGCATGGCTAAACCTCGGCAGCTGCTGCAGCGGCTGCCGTTCATTTTCCATGAGATAACATCACCTCCTGGTGACGCAAGGCAAGGGGTGATTAGACGCCAGACGCTGAGTCCGGGAGTGAGTCTGGGTTTGGTCAGGCCCTGCCTGCTCCTGCCCAGAGCAACTGCCTTCAGAAACACACAGACCCCCGGATCCTGGCGGGGGCACAGGCAGAGGCCACCTGGTTGACACAGAGGGACTAGGATACGCCCTGCCTCTGTGCAACGGGAACTCCTTTGGCAGAGAGCTGGGGCTTGGGGAGTAAGCAGGGCCTGGTGCTGCTCCTGATCTCAACACCCGTGGGCAGCCCTGTCCTTCTCTGCCCAGTGAGGGGAGGTTGGGTGGGGGGGACTTGGGCAACGTGAACACACCCCCGAACTTGTACAGATTCTGAGATTTCATAATGAAAACAGAAGCCAGCCTTCAGCTCAAACATCTGTCTAAATAACAGACTAAAAATCAAGCTAAGGAAGGTGCATGTAAATGGTTCCTAAGCCATTATAACGAGTAATAACCATATGCTCTGTGCTGGCGGGAAGAGCACCGTCCCACACCCCGTGGCTAGTGCGGCTTATCTCTCAGTGCTGTTTCTCGCAGAGATCATTCTCTGGGTGTTCGGGAGAGCACCAGCCCAGCTGCCGCCACCGTACCTGATCCCCTACGGGAAGCTCCAGAGATGAGTGTGCCTGTGTCACGGCCCAGGGGCCAGGGAGAGCTCGGGGCACCGGCAGCCGGATGAGATTACCCCAATGGCCCAAGTCTCGAGTCTCCTTATGAAGCCCCCAAACATCACATTGAAGTGGAAACAACAGAGTCCAACTTTGCATAGTTGCTTCTTCATATAACCCGTGCCCTTGACGGGTAAGAGAAACTTGAAAGCAGTGAGACATACTAATCACGGTGTGGCTGAAATCGGGTGGAAGGGTGGGGGGCGCCAGCAAGTGCGGCACACAGTTGCTGCCACCTGCAGCACCTGCTGGTGGCTACAGGTGAACCCAGGAGGGGATGGAGCCTCCCATGGCCACAGCCAGCCCCGCAGTGGGAGAGGTGGCAGCAGCGGGTTGGCCATGCCATGCCATGGAGGCTCCTCCAAGCAAATTTGTGCATCTTGCTCTTAACACTTCAAGGCAGCTGATGTCCCAAGTGGTCTCAGAGGGGCCCAAGCCTCATGCCTCAGAGGTGGGCATGCAGCCACAGCTGCAGCCCTGGCCCTGGCACACACCCACATGGGGTGTAACTCGGGGGCTCATGTGTAACACTCAGCTTGGGCCACCTGCTCCCAGAGGCCTCCCCGCTCCTGTCCTGGCTGGGCCCAGTGCCCTGCCAGCTGCCCCCTGCAGCCCCACCAATACTCTATTATCTTTACAAGTTCTGCATAAAACCAACATTTTTCTGAAATAGAAAGTCTGTTTAAAATAAAAGAATGGGGGGCCGGCCCGGTGGCGCACTGCTACCCGCTGAGGGTTCGGATCCCACATACAGACCGGCTGCTCACTGGCTGAGCGAGGAGTGGGGGCAACACCGAGGGTTGCGATCCCGTTGCCGGTCCCGGTCCAGTACGGGTGCGACACTGAGGGTTGCGATCCGTTGCCGGACATGAAAAAAGACAAAAAAATAAATAAATAAATAAAAGAATGGAAGCATGCGCTCGTGCAGCATGGTGGAGGGACCGCGAGGGGCTGCGTGCCACTTCTTTCTGGATTGGCGTGTCTCTGCCTTATCGCGACACACACCTGCATCTGAGGACACCTGCAGCCTTTGCCCCTCCCACATACTGCCCGCTGTCCTTGCTGGGCCAGTGTGCGTGTCCCTGAAGCTACACAGATTTCTGCCCTGGGCCTGTCTCCTGTGACCGACTAGTAGGATGCCTGTAGACACAGCATCATGGACATGCAGAAGTTGTGTTCTCTTGGGTCCTGTGATAAAAGCACGCAAGTCTCTCATGGTTACATACATCGTGCTGAAATTGTCCAAGTCCAGGGGCCTCCAAGAAGATGGCCTGTGTTAATACTCTCACCTGCGGAATCGAGGGAAAAGTTATCTTGCTGACATAGTCTGTGATAGGCTGTGGAAGTCAGAAGTACAGATTACATCAACTTAATATATCCCTGGACCAGCTTCAGCAAAGTCATCATAACTTTTGCAGAAAATACAAGAACCAACTCTAGGCAATAAAAAGTATTGCTCCTCTGTTTAAACTTAGTTTCTTCTTATGAGTATTCTAGCCCGAGAATATTGCTTCTCATATCTGCCACTGATTAAATAAGGTTTTTTTTAGCATTTCAGATTTTTCTCTTAAAGCTGTTCTCCAGCTAAAGAATGGCTATGTTTACATAAAGTGACATTTCTGTAGCTTGGTTCTTAAACTGGACAGATGTCTGGTAGTATTAAGACCCAAGTAAATATTTGCATGCTCCGGTTTCTGCAGAAATAGCGTGGACTAAATTAAACACTGTATCTCACCTACCCCCACAAGAAAACCCAGGGAATCTCTCAGCTTTCTCTGCATCAGCCTTCTGTTCCGCCATCATCAGTCTTGGCTCTTTCGGGGGAAACAAGCAGGAATGGGAGCAAGAATACTTAGCTTGTCCAAGAGAAGCTTCCAGAAAGCTCTCCTCTTCTTTCCTCTTTCACATCGAGGGCCAGAAGTCCAGCCAGTAGATCACAGACTCACGCCGATGCTGGAAAGGAATGTTTTCAACTTTGAGTGTCAGCACTAGGGGTCGGCAGCCCACCCAGACGCGGGAGGACTGTTGTCAGGGCAGAGAAAATGCGTTTGTTCTCTGCTCACATGCCCGGATCACGGGGAAAGGAGCAAATGGAGAGAAAGAGAAACAGAGACAAATCGGTAATTGCCGTAGGACTCCTGGGAAAGGCGCCAAAGAAGCAGATGTGGTGGGCATCTTTGTCATTTTTGGTCTAAGTCTGATCTATCGAGATAGCTTCAAAGGGTTACCAGTCAGACAACAGAGGGGACCATTGGCATTGCCAGGACAGGGACCTGCTCGTGTCCCCATCCTCTTCATGTCCCTGGCCACCCCTCCCTCAGCTCCAGGGTCATCTCGGCTCCTCCTTACCTGCCATTTTTGGGCTCCTGATGGGACCATGGTCTTGAGTCTTGTGTCCCACTCTGCAGCTATTGTGGTTCCCAGCCCAAGGCCCAGACCCTCAGGGCTTCCAGCCACCCATGGGCTCACGGTCCTCAGGACTGTTGACCCAGGGTGCCAGGACCCTTAGGACTGCACCTTGATGCCATGGTGGGGTGGTGAGTCAGACTCCGGTGGGGGTGCTTGGGGCTGTTTCCATCTGGCAACACCAGAGATAAATGGAGCCGGTCTTCCCTGGGTCTCCATGTGGGGACTGGCACCTATGAGAACGTGAGGGAGGAAGCAGAAGGCCATCACTTCTTACCTGCAATTCCAAAATCCAAAAAGTGACTACTTTCTTTTTTTTCTCCATTATGGCCAGAAACTCATTTGGCAAACAAAACCTGTTCTGATCTGATGTGGAGTCATTTATAATCTTTATTCACTCCTCTTAGTGTGAATATTCATGCATTTCTCTGCAGAAACATTAGTGCATGTGGTTACGAGATGCTGCCCAGGTGCTCCCGGGGCTGTGGCGAACTCTGCAGAACATGCTGCGTTTTGCTGCTCCAGCCTCAGCCGTGCATTCTGACAACACGTCTGCTGCACATGAGGCGCACCCTCCATTGAGGCCTGACAGATGATCGATCTTCCTTTTTTATGTAGCTGTGCATATAAGCAATGCGAAATGTTTCTTTACGTTTTCTGCTAGGAGAATATTTTATAAAAGATATATTTTACCTAAGATAAAGACTGCACAGCGTACATCTATCATGGCAGGACTGAAAATATGACTGTATTTTAGAGAAAAAAAAAATCTTTGTAAGATCAAATTGTTCCTGGATAGGTTTTGAAACCTACTGAAAACCTCCGGTTTGCCACCTGGGCTTCAGTCCATTTGTGCAGCCAGCCACTTGTGGGGGAAGGGCAGGGTCCTTGGTGACAACCAGTAAACCCTGTCAGGCAGCAGAGAAACAGAGAGAGGGAAGGTGACTGATACTGAAGTTTCGGTATCTTAACACCAGGAACCAATTTTCTAGAAAAAGAATTATTGGATTATGTAGACCCAACTTACAACTGAGCTCTTGTTTCAAACCTTTATTCTCGGTAAACGTAAACCAAAGTTTCTATATTCTCCAAATTACTTGTTTGACTTACAGCTTTCAATGTGACACACGTTTTTCATCACCTATTTATGGACAAAAAAAAAAAAAAAAAAAAAAAAAAAAAAACACATCCCCAAACTCACAGACCTGAACACACCAGAGGGATGCCAGAAGCAGATGCATGAGAGAGCTCACTACTCTGATAGACATTGGAATCGTGCAGAGCTGCGTTTGGAGGTTTGGAAGCGAAGGCCAGAGCGTACTGAATGTAAAATGTCTGGTGGTGAAATGTATAATCTGTTTTTGATGAAAATACGCATCTTTTTAGAAACCTGGCTCACTGTCAGGAGGAGTGATTGGAAACTCCGAGTGAGATCTATGAGCCGGGAGGACAGGTGTGTGCATTCTGAGAACACGGCCGGCGGGACAAGCCGCCCTCACTGAGCTCGGGGGGTCAAGGTCAGGAGGATGTCCACTCTGTGCGCTCATTCTATCTCTCCTAGGGAACTTTCTTCCATTTGGGGCATAGCTGGCATACGATTACAAGTCACTTAACAGATTCGGCAAACATTTGCTAAACACCATGGACAGTGAGCACCTTCTCCAGCTACCTGATGATGACAGTTTAGTGGATGATTTCGTTGAAATGCATTTGAAAATATATCAAACCGACAACTCACCTAGTCCATCCTCTTTGTACTGTCTGTACCCACAAAGACCTCCTGCTCTCGCGTTCTGTGCTGTTCACTCAGCTGCCGCCTGCAGAACCTCTGAGCAGCCCGACCCAGCAGGCTTCCCCTAGAGGACTCTGACCACATGCAACAGAGGACGCATTTCAGGCACAGCAGCAGCAAGATACATCTGCTGGGGTGTGAGAGTGTGGAATCCATGCAGCACGCAGGGAGGAGCCCGGGCGTGGGGTGAGCAGAGAGGAGTGTCACTTGGAGAAGCGACTGAGCTGTCACGTAGACGGACCGTCACAGTACAGAGATGCATGCTAGCCTGTGCTTCCATGGCACTCGGGAGCCCTGGGAGGCTTCAGAGCACAGGAGTGGCCAGGACCCAGAGCTGCATACACACTCAGCCTGCTTTCTTAGTAGCAGGATGCTGACTGGATTTGGTTGGTGGTGGGGTGTTGAGGTAGACATTTCTGGAGCAGCATAGGTGAGATATAGTGATCGACTATGTATAGTGTTGGCAAGGGGTGGGTGTGAGAGGCATCCCGGGTGGTCTCAGTCATGGCTCAGCTCGCTGCAGGGAGCTGGACCTCTCAGTGCCCTGGTCACTCGTCAAAGTGTCTCTCCTAGGTACTTCTGCTGGAGTCAAGGTGATCTTTGGCCCTTCTGAGGTCCCTGCACAGGGGAGGTCTGAGCCTATGACTGCAGGAACCCCCTCAAGCCTCAGGAGGATGAACAGGACCAGCCCAGCAAGGATTCAAGTCAGAAGGTTGTGCCTGTGGTTCAGAGACCTCAGGGGCTGGCACAGAAGAGAACCATCACCTTGTCCCCAGACTCACCAAAGATTCTTGTTCCC
>NW_007730563.1:148328-149510 GCF_000696425.1 Galeopterus variegatus
TGCAGGAACCCCCTCAAGCCTCAGGAGGATGAACAGGACCAGCCCAGCAAGGACTCAAGTCAGAAGGTTGTGCCTGTGGTTCAGAGACCTCAGGGGCTGGCACAGAAGAGAACCATCACCTTGTCCCCAGACTCACCAAAGATTCTTGTTCCCCAAGCCATGGTCCTTGAAGGAAGTGTGCGGATCAGGGCAGGGTCTCCTGGTGGTATTCCAGTGCACTGCTGCCCGATGGCTGTGGGGGCCTCCCTACTGCCTTGGAACCAATATTTGCTGTGGTTTGAACGTCTGTGTCCCTCCAAAATTCACGTTGAAACCGAATTCCCAATGCAACAGTATTAGAGGTGGGGCCTTCCAGAGGTGAAGTGGTGTGAGGCTCTGCCCTCATGCACAGATTAGAGCCCTCATGGAAGGGCTCAAGGGGGCAGGTTTGTCCCTTTTCTGCCCCTCAGCCATGTGAGGACGCAGCATCAGGGCACCACGCTGGAAGCAGAGAGCCCTTGTCAGACACCGAATCTGCTGCCACCCGGATCTTGAACTTCCCAGCACCCAGAACTGTGAGAAATAAATTTCTATTATTTATAAGTTGCCTGGTTTAAGGTATTTTGATATAGCAGCACAGACTAACCCAATATCTTACCCCACAAGATCCACCCAAAATGGCTGAAGTTAAATTCCTTATTGACTTAGCTGAATGGAAATTTAGCAGAAACTGAATAATCCTAAGAAGAAAACTGATGACGTTTCTTCGGGGTCTCTATATTGCATAGCCCCAAAGGTGCCATTCACATGGATGGGGTACCATGCAGTGCTCATTTGGGGCAAGTGTTCTGCAGCCCTCATCTAAATACACACACTTGTACAGAAATTTGCAGAATTCTGAGTTTTCAGGCATTGTTGACTTGTTTCATAAAGTTGCTTTAGGAAACATCTAAGAAATAAGGAAGAAAATCACAAATCTTCTTCAAGTCAGGTGAAATAGCATCTTCCACACTTGCCCTTGCCAAAGCTTTTTATTTAAGAAAGTCTTATTTCAAGATACTTGGGGTCAGTTAGCTGCTCCAAGTTAGATATTTTCTGGCCATCAGGCAAAGTCTCACGTGACATTCCTACAACCTCAGACACCAGGTTTGTCTCTTAGACCTGAAGGGTTCAGTAGGGCTCCATCTCTGTCACTCCAGCCAC
>NW_007730563.1:150313-156874 GCF_000696425.1 Galeopterus variegatus
CCAGGTTTGTCTCTTAGACCTGAAGGGTTCAGTAGGGCTCCATCTCTGTCACTCCAGCCACGTCATCTCCAGATCCCTGTCCTTGAAAGACACATGGTTCTCATAGGTTTTCATGTCTCAGGAGAAACCTCTGCGGGTATCGTTTTCCGTCTGATTTATTTAGCACAGGCATTATCTACAAAAGAAATAAACAAAACACAACCGCAGCCGGCTTATCCAGGACCTCGGGCTGCTCGTTCCACATGCTCCAGTTTAAAAGGTCTCGTACTTGCAAGTGACTCTCATTTCAGTCCCAGTGCATGGACTGATGATGCAAGGCCTCGGCCCTTGGCTCCACCAGCTCCAATGCGATCGTGTGTTTTTCATTTTTATGTGTGATGACATTTACCAACGGTATTACTTGAGTCACAAAAACCAAGATGTGTTCCATTAATTGTAATGGCCTGTAAGGGAAAGTCAAGCCTTATCACTGCTTGAAACTTTGTGGGTGCTGGTGTCCTGAAGGGGGCTTTAAATGAAGACATGTGTTTTCTTTTGTCTTTTTTGACACATTCAGGATCTCTGTTATGTTAGTCCATTTCTGTTGCTTATAACAAAATACGTGGAACTGAGTCATTTGTAAAGAAACAACATTTATTGCTTATAGTTTTGGAAGCTGGGAAGTCCAAAGTCCAGGGAACACACCTGCTGAGGGCCTTGTCCTGGTGGTGACTCTACAGTGACCAGGGTGTCACATGGCTAATATTGTGGATAGAGAGAGCTAATTCTTCACTTTTTCTCCTTTTAAAGCCCTTGAAACCACACCCATGACCACCATGAAACATCAACTAATTAATCCATTCTAGGGCACAGTCCTCACAATCTAATCACCTCTTCAAGGCCCCACCTTTCAATTACCATAATAGGATTTCCCACCTTCTTAACACTGTCACAGTGGGGGTTCAGTTTCTAAGTCAATCCATAGCACAGTTAAGTGTCTCTCACACACCCTCCTCCGGTGCAGGGTGCTGTAGTCCTTCCCAGGCCAGGGTGAGTGTGGCCCTCCCTGTGACTCCCAGTACAGAAGGGGGACAAAGCGTGAAGTCCACCTGGGTCAGAGCTGGGGAGAGGACAGTGACAAGCCAAGTTGCAGACCCATGTGAAGGAAAAGGAAGCAAGACTGAAGTCACAATTGTGCAGGGGACTGGAGACCGTGAGCCGGTACAGAGTCAGCAGGGTTTCTGGTCACATGGGTCCTGACCAAGGGATCCCAGCTAGTGGGGAGTCCTGGCCTCATCTCCAGGGCTGCAAGGGGTCTAGGCTTTCAGGGCATCTGCACATGGCACCCTGCCTGCTCTGGGCAGTAGGAGGTATGGCCAGTCCACACCAGATCTGCAGAGGGAGGGAGAAGCTTATTCTCTGACAGGTTGGCGGATGTTTCCAAAGCTTCAGGCTTGTAGGTAGATGACAGAGACATCCACCCCTAGTCTCGCCCTGGATGCTCAGTGATCCCAAGAGAACCTTTCACCTCTGCACGTCTGGAGCCTAACCACCTGCAATGGAGCAAATCACCTGGGCTTCACCAGAAGAAGGCACCAGCGGCTGGCCCCCAGCTCAGCCCACCCTGTGCCATACCCTGTGCATCCACCCTGTGCCATCCCCTTTCCTTGTCTCGGGGTGTTTCCAGCCTCACCTGGTCCTGCTGGGGTTCTGGGATCAGCTCATCACACCATATTTGCAGAGGGGAGATCCTTCCTGGGCCCAATGGGGTGTCAGGGTCCCTAAGGCTCCTAGAGCTTTTCTGTCCAGTCCAGGATACTAATGTTTGACGAATGCACAAGCAGGCATCCATGCGGGTAGTGGGTGGCCATGGAGCCCCCCTCGCTCAGCCTGGCAGTGTCGCTCCAGCCCCTTTCAGACACATGACCTTCCCCTCAACCCTATCCGTTACTCACCCTGTATCAGCAGTGACCTTCCCGAGCCTGGGTCCTCCCTTAGACTGACCAGTGTCCTGTCCTGCCCGCCATGTGTCTCCACAACTCTGCTGGTGCAGTGCACTGAGTGCTCCCCAAGCCCAGTCGCGAATGCATGGGGCTTCTCTCCCTGGCTCCACCTGCACCCGCTGGTCCTCCAGGGCTTCCCCACCACCCTGCCTCTAGTCAGACTCCTGCCTGGGAGTCTCCACACACCAGTGGGCCTCATTCCTCTTAAGGAATAAATCCTAGGGTCCCACCTAAGTTTCTATGTTTAGAGTGAAGCTTAAATACTTGAACCAAAGAGGCTTCTTTGATTAACTGTTAGATTTTTTAAACATTTTCTTAGAGCTATCGGAGTCTTGAGTGAAGCTTCCTAAAGGATTTTAAAACTCCACACAGCTTCAGTTCCTATCAAAAGGCAAGCTCGGGAGCCCTAGAGCATAGAAGCTTACTCTGAAGGAGAGAAAAGTCCTCGGGTATGACTTAAGCAGGGCTTCTCCATTCTGGCCGCACATCAAAACCGCCCACCAGGCTGCACAAAGAACCCACGCCACGTCCTACCCCAGGTCAATTAAATCAATCTCCAGGGTGAGGCCCGGGCATCTGGCAGTTTAAAGAGCTCTTCGGCTACTTCTAATGTACATCCAGGGTTTAGAACCGCAGACTTAGGAAGGAATTTCTCTACACTCCCAGGTGAAGTGGACCTGGCTGGCGAAGCCGAGATGAGTGGGAAAGGGTGGAGGTGAGAGTTCAGATCCGGAGTTCACATCCTTGGAGGTGACGGGGTGGGGTGATAGAACAGCTGGGCAGGGTGGAAGCCAGTCCACCCCTCTTAGGCTAGGTTGGGACACAGCGGGCTCTTTAAAGGAGATCCTGGTACAACATGGCACAGTTGAGACTGCTTTAGAAAGAGCTGAGAAACGTTTCCAAGCCAAGGATGGAGGTAGTAACTTCTCAGTTTCCAATTTCCCATGCCTGTGGCAGAAGCCACTCAGTACCTGCTGTTCCTCGCCGGGAGAATACAGAAAGACCCGGGAGCTGGCTGCAAGGGCGGCGGGGAGAGAGGCTGCCGGACAGTGGGCTGAAGCCAGGTAAACGGGGCAGCATGGCTGAGGCAGGGGCACTGGTGGCGCTGGTGAGAGCAGATAGGGGACAAGCCTGGGGGGAAAAGGGCCACTGAGATCCTGCTCATCATACGAAGTCTCATCCTAAGTCTGGCCAGCTGCAGACAGAGGCACTTCTGGGCCCAGGAGAGCTGGGGGCACGATCTCACCTGTGTGTACTGAGAAGATTCAGGTTCCGATTCCAGAGCTCGGGATGGGGCTCCCAAGGCTGCTGCTTCTGAGGGTTTGCAGACCATGTGTGAGGAGCAGCTACCTCGCTGGGTGGACTGCTGCTTTGGAGGGCAAGCTGTCTGCTCGTGGAATCACGTGCCAGGAGCTGATGGTACCCAAGGGGGACAGTCTCTGTAAACGATCCAAGACTGGAGAGATACTAAGTCACCTTGAAGAGTTAATGAGGTCTAGGATTCCAGCCTCTGGGAGCCCACAAAGGCCATTTAGGATCATAGTCTCAGAAGAGCTCACCCATCCAGCACCCTCCCTTGAGCAAATGAGACTCACCGTGGGTGCTGGCGGGTGAAGTGGAAACCCAAAACAACCAAAGTGCATTTGCTCGCTCTTTCACCCATTCATAGCTCCTCAGGCTCTTCCTGGTGGGAAAGCTGTTCTAATTTTAGGAAACTAGCCAGTGTCCAGTTGTCAGATTCCGTGGATTGAGGAATCTTGAATTTTCTTCTGCTCTCAGAGACCCTGGAAATGGGACTGGTGTTTGTACTCCCAACACGGTTCATTCCTGGAAGTACACGGCAGTGAGTCTTACAGTGAGTTCAGAAGATGCACCTACTGGGTGGATTGAGGAAGAACAGTCTGCTGGAGAACACTGACGAACAGTCTGCTGGAGAACACTGACGCATCCAAGGGGTTATAGATAAAAGTGGTGCTCGGAAGAAGTGGCTTCGTCGATTCGGTGCCACGGAGAGTTTTCTTTGAGTCTCAGGCTCTGCTGAATCTTCCAGAGGCGTTCTGGCAATGATTCACACACTATGAGGACCTGCTAGGTACCCGGGGCTGGTGCAGGCCAGAGTAGTCCCACCCTCAGGGCCTGCTCAGTCTACAGGGAGGGAGACACATTTCCATGTTGGGAAAACAAACAAACAAAAACCCCCAAAACAGGTTACAGAGCGAGGATGGGAAGCATGTGCGTGAGCAGCGGGACCCACAGTCACTGCCCAGCCTCGGAAGGACCTGCTCGGCTCTGGTCACAGCCTGGCTGCTGGAGCAGGGAACACAGTCTGAGGACCTCCAGGGTCGGGGGCTGGAAAGCTAAGGGAGCCAGAGAAGAAACGGGGAGCTCTGGCCCCTGGAAGACCAGCTGGCAGTGTCAGGAGTGGGGGGTGCTAGGTGAGGGGCTGCCGGTGTTTTCTGTGATGAACTGATGGAGGCGTTAGGGCCACGGCACTGGTTCTTTGCTATCCTCTATAACACTTGCAGGGATTTTTATTGGAAAAATTTAGTTTACCATGTTCAGTTAATAGTCAAAGTCCTGAACCAGACTGGTGCATCTTTTTGACATGTCACCAGCTACGGGTGCTAGGTGTGTGCCACTGCACCTGGTGACTGTGCACTCCGGGCCTTGTTTCTCTCAGCGCCAGCACACTCACTGCCTTATGGGACAGCCACATCATCTTTGTGACAGCCCCTCCCCATCGTGGCTCTCTAGTGATATAACTTGTCACTTACTCTCCAGTGAGGCTCCAGGTTGGAGGACCCTCATCCTGCATCCTGCCCGCCTGCAGCAGGCAAACCCATCACAAGGCCCGACCAGGTGTGGCTGAATCAAAGACAAATGATATTCCGGCAGGTGGAAAAGTCAAGAGCAGTATGTCCTGGCCTGCAACACGGTGACACAGATGGCGGCCACCCATCCAAATAAGAACATGCAGCTGTTAATCCTCTTCCCCGCCTGGCAACACTTCATGGAGGGCCTTTTAAATTTTGTACAAACTTCAGAATGAGGAGTCAATGGAGGGAATGATTTATTTAATCTTTCGTGGAAATATGCTTCATTTTAATGTGGTCCCCAAATACTTGTCTGTATGCCAACTGGAATTAATGCAGTTAAGATTTTTCCTACAACGTCATGGTACTATCACATTATTCTTATCTGGGTTGATAAGAGAGTGCCTCCACCCGTCCTCATGTCCTTCAGCTGGAGGCGGTCCTGCTCCCTGAGTCCACGTGGCTGATGGCTTCCATCCAGACTTGTCACTCCGTGGCTGCTTCTCCGTCTACCCTGTTACTGATCTCAGACGCATATCAGAGCCGAGGGAGGGGGCTCTCGCAGCCACCTGCTTGTGCACAGACGGTCTCACCAGTGCACGAGTGAAACTAAGCCTACTGTTTGGAGTTACACAGGAGCATCCTCCCCTCCTGTGCCCCAGTTACTGATCTCGGCTCCTGCAAGAGCTCCTGTGGCTTCTCAAACCTCCAGCCTACGGTACAGCCGGCGGATCCTCGGGCCGGCCTGGCTGAAGGTGACTCTGCCGGGAGGGTTCCTCGTTTTCCTCTTCCCTGTTCTTTAGACTCCTTAGATGTTTTCTTTCAGCAAGAAGCACAGAGAAGTAGCCTGCAAAACTTCCTCAGTAAAGCGTGTGATTGTGGATTACGTGAGAGGCTGCATATTCCACTCTGGACTCACTGGGGCTTTCTGGCCCTGGCAGATTGGAGGGAACTTGCAGCAATGTGTTATGCATGGCTGTGGTTCCCCCAGATCCTCCAAGAGCTGGACAGATCCAGGATGCCTCCTAGGGAGCCTCTTGAAAGGATGACACAGTCCTGGGAGCAGAGGATACTGAGATACCTTGCTGGCAGCCCGCAGGGATCTGCGGATCTGAGAGGTGGGCGGATCTGTTCCTGGCTCTGGGAAAGACTTTTCCAAGGACACTCACCGATGGGCAGCCAGCTCTGTGACTTTGCTCAAGCAGAGACAGCTCACTGGGTCTAATCTCAATTCCTCCTTCAGGCAATGCAAGCTTTGCATAACACAGTAAGTCATAAATGATGTGAAAAAATGGACATTTCCAGTATTTTTGCAATTCCTGTAGCCTGGCAAAAATTATGAAAACTTAGTAGAAAACAACAACATGTGAGGATGATGGCTTTATGATGATGGGAAGTGGGATGGGGCAGGCTGGACCACTCTCCACGGTAAAATCACAGTCAAGGCATCTGTGACACATACTGCCATTTTATCTACTGGAAGTTACCTTGCTCAAAATGCCTGACCGAGAGGGAAGCACACATTAGTGGCCCCCAAGTCAGATATTCATCCCCACCTGTGCCATCTCCTTTCCCTAATTTAAATCTCTAGTGACACATTTTGGGAATCAGTTCCCTAGGAGGAGTTCAAGCACTTTTCCTGGCCCGACCTGATCAGAAGTAGGAAGCAGGTAACACTTTGGTAACTGCTTTCCAACCGGATTCCTAAGTCCTGAGCACACCACGAGCCACGCAAGCTGGTCTGCGAGAGGATTCGGGGAGCTTGG
>NW_007730563.1:157382-174272 GCF_000696425.1 Galeopterus variegatus
CATTTTGGGAATCAGTTCCCTAGGAGGAGTTCAAGCACTTTTCCTGGCCCGACCTGATCAGAAGTAGGAAGCAGGTAACACTTTGGTAACTGCTTTCCAACCGGATTCCTAAGTCCTGAGCACACCACGAGCCACGCAAGCTGGTCTGCGAGAGGATTCGGGGAGCTTGGTGAATATGGAGGTTCACCCCTCCAGCGCGCATGAAGCGTGCCGAGGGTGGCTTTTCTGTTCCATTGGCTGCTTTCCTGCCATCGTGCCAATGACATTCTGTTATAAATCAGCTCCGTGTCAGACGGTGACGACAAACTGTGGAGGAGTTTGTCCTCTCCAGTCTTTTAAGCAATTTAGTGAGGAGGATATTTGTATATTGAAGAAGCTTTTAAAATGACATTTCACAAAGCACAGTGACTTTATAAAGCCATTCATTTTCTTAAGTAATGGTCATTATTATTCATTAGCTTATTCAGTTTGCCATGTAGAGGCCAAGGCCTCGCTAGATGGTGCAGCCCAGAGGGTTCTCAGGAGGGGGCCCCCCTATGGAACCCGCACAGATGGTGGAGGCACACCCTCTAGAGCCCAGACCCCAGGGGACATACCCTTATTCCTATGTGTGGAGGGACACCCCTTATTCTCTCAGGGGGCCTTAGAGAAATGCTGAGATGTCACAAAGAGTCCCAGCTGGGAGGGCTGAGCCCCTAAAGCCCCGGCTACTGGGATCAAGATCCTGTTCAGTGAGAGTTGGCACTGGCTTCAGAGCCTGGGGGGCAGGGAGGTCGTCTCTTTGGCAGCAGACAGCGGCGTTCAGGTCGAGAGTCCCGCCAGCTTTCCGCGTCCTTCCTGACGTTGCTAAGTCCCTGTGGACTACTTCAGGCATTTTAAACTGAAGCTGGAGGCACGTTATTAGCTCTTTTCAGAGTCTCGAAATAAAACGTGAAAAGCGGGGACAGAAGACCATTTGCGGTAGCAACGATGCTCACCTGTCCGAGCTGGAAACACGGAGTGACGCGCAGCTGTCGGACCAGGAGTTCCTCAGACCAGCAGCGGCTGCTTCCAGGCCATTCCTGTCTATTCTGACCATGCTGTGCTGCACATCCACGGCTCAGCATCTGCGGGACCCCTTTGCTACATGGAAAGCAACCTCAGGGCAGGTTTCGTCCTGAGTAGCCTCTCCCGTGAACTAACTCATCTGCAGAGGCCGTGCAGGTGCCGCCTGTGGACGGAGCTGCAGGTAGAACAGTGAGGACAGATGGGGTGGGGGAGGGGAGGGCATGGAAGGGCAATATGGGAGGGGGCGTGGCCAGCCAGCCAGAGGTCCCCTCTAGTCCTGATCCCAGCAGTGCCCTCTTCCTGGCTGAAAATGCTTCCGCAGCCTTGCCTGGCTGTTTCTGGCCATGCCCCACATTCCTCCCCACAGGCCCTGCCCCTGCCCCCTCACCCTGCTAACGTGACATCTCATGCCTGTCCACCATGGCCCATCTGTCTGCTCTGGGGTCTCCAACACAGCCCCTGGCCACCACACCCAGAGAGACCCTGAGGCTCCCTCTGCACAGTGAAACTCAGGGAAAAATAGGAATGTGGGACAGTTAACTGTCACAGACCCAAATGCTGCCATGTCCTTTCGGTCTAAAGGGATCCCTGACCCCACTTTGCAAAGCTTCTGATGAAACTCAGGGAAAAATAGGAATGTGGGACAGTTAACTGTCACAGACCCAAATGCTGCCATTTCCTTTCGGTCTAAAGGGATCCCTGACCCCACATTGCAAAGCTTCTGGATGAGGACAAACCCACTGAGGGCGTGTGCCCTTACAAGCTTGCTCACTGCACACGATGTGCATGTCATTGCCGACGACAGCCTGGGCCGGGGCTGTGCTCCATTTGTGGAGATGAGAAATTGCAGCAGAGGCCAGGTGGCCCAGGTGAGGGGGCAGGAGGTGGCTAGGCAGCCCAGGTGGCCCAGATGAGGGGAAGAGGGTCCAGTTGGCTCAAGTGGCCAGGTGGCTCAGGTGGCCAGGTGGCCCAGGTATCAGAAGAGGGTGCTCATTAGTGTTCCCCCTGAGCAGCTTCTGCTCCTCTTCCTTGGCCGGGGGCTGAATCCCTGACCACTGGGCAAGAGGACAGTAGGTGCGTCCCTTCTGAGCCCTCCCCCCTGGCAGTAGACTAGGGCCCATCCTTCACCTGCCCCGGAGCAGCTCCAGCACCCCTACACCCAGAGCACGGGGGGGCCTGTGCTGTTAGCTGGTCAAGAGGAGGTATGTTTTGTCAAGGGACTGAAGTCAACTGTAACCCCAGGGTGAAGTTTGGCCCACTTCCCCACCTGAGAAATCCCATCCCCTGAGTCAGTGGCCCCCTCTCTCCAGGCCAGTGCCCATCTGGTGCATGGTCTCCTGAGCTGTGGGGAAGATGTTCGTTTCTGAGAACAGGGCTGAAGGCACTCACGAGCCCCCTCCCAGGGATTCTGCAATAACCCCACACCTGAAGATCACAGCTTAATGGGGTGGCAGGTCTCATCCCTGTCCTTGGCTTGCCATGTGCCCAAAAAGTGTGGCTGCCCACACAGGGATGGCCGCTTCTGCCTGCCTCGATGCTCTGGAACTCAGGTTTGATGGGTAGATAGACACTCTGGACCTCAGGCCCAGTAGACGCACCCGCACTCCTCTGCAGGGGGGCCCATAGCAAGTCACCGGGTGGGCAGGGTCCTTCTCGCCACATGGGGCCCCTCTGTCAGGTGCATCCTGTTCTCTCGGGCCTGGGTCCCTGTAGGCTGATTCTGCCTGGTCTGCTCTGGGTTGGGGAGACCAGGGGTGTGTCCTGTCCAATGAGTCAGCAGAGGAAATGCCCGAGACCCTCCCCACAGCCCTCCATGCTCACCAGTCTGTTGCAAGACAGTGACTCCGCCATCCCCTGAGTCCAGGAGTGGTCCACAAAGCAACGTCCCCTGGCTGGTCTCTGATGGGCACAGAGTGAGGAAGACATGAGCCTTCCCCGTTAGAAGCCCCCAGGACCTGAGCACTGGTTCCTGCTGCCAGCCGGCCTGTTCTGACTGAGACCCCCTGCAGACTCGTGCCCTTCCTGGGGTTCAGGCTCAGGACCACTGTCTTGTCCCTGGAGAGAAACTTCCTGCCAGCCCATGCAGGGACACGGAGAAGGCAGAGGCAGGCTCTGTGGAGCCAGGGAACATGCAGTCCTGGAGGGGAAATGACTTGGGGAAAGTGAAGCCACATTGCAAGAGGAGAATATCTGCTCACTGGGAAACTGAGGAACTGTCACAAGGAGAACATGAGGACAGGCAGGTTTTAGGAAGCCAGGGTGTGGGAGGGGTGATGATTTTGCATGTTTGAGGGGCAGCAGAGCCCTCTGAAGTCGCTCATGTTGGGATTATCTAGACCCACATTGAGGACTTGGCCAGGTGGTGGACCCTTCTCTGGTGGCTGCAGGGCAGGAGCACAGGCTTCTCCTATGGAGTCACTGTGGTCACTGAACTGGGTGACACCTGAAGCCACATTGCACAAGGCTTGGGATCAGGGGTCTCCCTTCTCTACACCTGCTCTTTCTTCACGGGGGACATTGGATAGTGAGGGGGAAAGTCACCGATTCGGGGACGGACAGACCCAGCCTTGTACCATCACCTCCCCTATCCAGTGTGTCAAGTCATCTGTGTCCCTGAGCTCAGTTTCCCGGCTGTGACGTGAGCATAACAGTGGTGCACAGAGCCGCAAGCATGGAGTGCGGGGCAGGCCCTGCACAGAGGTGAGCTCCATCCTCCCCTGCAAGCACAGTGGGGGCCGGGAGGGCTGGATCAAGCGCAGCCCTGTGAGTGCCCCTGAGGCCTGCGTCCAGCCCTGGCCATGCAGAGGAGACAGTGTGTGCCCTGAGCGTGTTGAAGAAGGCCGGGTCTTTCCTGGTGTCATTTCTAGGACAAAGGTGCTCTGGGGTCCCTTCGTGAGGTCCAGGAATTTGCTTTTCTCATTAGGTCCTCTGGGGCTGAGTCCAGAGTCTGCTGCTGTTTACTCAGTCCTCTGAGGCCAGGGTTCCCTGTAGCTAAGTACCGTGGGGCAGGCCACGTATTATTTCAGGAAATGCGTTTTCCAGAAAGCCTTCCCTAAGAGACACAGCAGCTTCCTGGGGTTTCCACTTCAACATTTTGCTGTCTTTCTTCAGTATGAACAGTCTTCTTTGTTTTTTGCCAATCTGGTGGATGGAAAGACTGGACTTCAGGGGCTTTCTGCTGCATTTCTTTTATTCTCTCTTTAGTCAGGCTTATTGAGTATACTTTTCTTAGGGCAAAGTTCACTGTTTAGTGGACAGTTCCGTGAGATTTTACACAGGTACACGGTCACAACCACCTCCACCGAACGGCTGCCTTCACATCCCCCGTCCCTCCTGATTCCCACTGGTGTCCGCTCCTTCCCTCACCCGGCCCCTGGAAGCCACCGATGCAGTTCCGTGAGATTTTACACAGGTACACGGTCACAACCACCTCCACCGAACGGCTGCCTTCCCATCCCCCGTCCCTCCTGATTCCCACTGGTGTCCGCTCCTTCCCTCACCCGGCCCCTGGAAGCCACCGATCTGTGCTTTACTCCCTTCCCATTAGTTCCCTTCTCCAGAATGTCATGTCAATGGGATCACACAGCCTGTAGCTCTTGGAGTCTGGCTTCTTTCAGGTAGCAAAACATGCTCGAGATTGATCCGTGTCATTGGGCTTATCCATAGCCCATTCCTCTTTATTGGTAAGTAGTATTCCAATGTAGGAATCATCCACGGCTTGTTTATGCATAGTTCTGTTGAAGAACGTTTACGTTGTGACCAGTTTGGGATGATGATGAATAAAGCTGCTATAAATATTCATGTGCAAGGTTTTGTGAATGTGAATTTCATTTCTCTTGGGTAAATACCTAGAAGAGGGATTCCTGGGTCACAGGGTAAGTGCATGGTTAACTTTATAAGAAACTGCCATCAATTTCTTTTTTATTCCAGCATTTATGCAAACTTTTAAAATTAGACATGCATTTCTCTATAATCAATAAGGTGATTTTTCCCTAAAAATTGAATGTGGGGACACTGATGAAGACTGTCATCCTGGCTGTCATCCCAGTTCCACCATGGAACTGCGTCTGGCTCCTCTCCCTCTGGGTGGCCCGAAGACCCACCCTGTGTCCAGCTTTATCTCTTTCCCATTCCTGCGGGCACCACCCAGGCACGGGCCTCGCTCCCTTGCCCCTGGCATGTCCCGATGCTTCCAGCACGTTCTAACTAATTGAGGTGGCGGATGGCTGCATCCTCCATAGACTAGCCAGGATCTAGCTCAGAGTAGACTTTTAAGTGCAATATCAAATAAATGTCTGTCCGGGTTTCTTCCCCACTACAGATATCTCCTCATTCTCAGTATCTTCTCCACATTACATGACCAATGTCACACTTGCCAATATTCATCATTACAAATCAATTTATTTATTTTTCTTTAGCTTCTGATGGTTTCAGTGTCATATCTAATTAAGTTTTGCCTAACCCAAGGCAAACTTTGTATGTGTTGCTGAATTAAGTTTGCTGTTCCTTTGCTGAGGCCTTATGAATCATTATTCATATGACATATTGTTTGGGAGTTTTATTTTATTTTGAATCTTTGATTTGGGTAAAGAGTAATACTGACCTCATAGAATGAGGTAGAAGATGGTCCTTCCTCTTCACATATTGGAAAAGTTTATGAAGAATTGGTGTTAATTCTTTAAATATTTGGTAGAATTCACTGGTAAAGATATATGGGCCTGGGCTTCTCTGTGGAACGTTTTCTCCGTGTAACTCTATGTAACTCTTCTCTGTGGAACGTTTACTCCGTGTAACTCTATGTAACTCTTCTCTGTGGAACGTTTACTCTGTGTTTTAAGTCTATTCAGACTCCCTATTTCTTCTGGATTCAGTTTTGGTATTTCGTGTCTTTCTAGGAGTTTTTCCATTTCATCAGAGTTACTTAATGTGTCGGTGTGCAATTGTTCATAGTATTCTTTTATAATCCTTTTTATTTCTGTAAGGTCTATAATAATGTCCCCTATTTCATTCCCAATTTTACTAATTTGAATATCTTTTTTTTTCTTAGTCTAATAAAAATGTTCCTTATACTGTTGATCTATTCAAAGAAAAAATTTTGGTTTTGCTGATTTACCCTATTTTTCTATTTTCTATTTAACTTGTTTCCACTCTAATCTTTATTATGTCTGTCCTGCTTGCTTTAGATTTTGTTAGTCTACCTTCTTCCAATTTCTTAATGGATAAGGTTAGGTGAGATTTATCATTTATTAAAATAGGAGTTTACAGCTATAAATTTGCTCCTGAAGCAGTGCTCAGTTATTTAGAAGTTTGTGACAATTTCCACGTTTGTAAATTTACAAATTTCCTTCTGATTTTTAGATTCATTTCATTGCAGTTGAAAAAATATTTTGTATTATTTTATTCTTTATAAACATATTGAGACTTGTTTTATGTCCTAGCCTATGTTTTATTCTGTACAGTTTCCTGTGAAGGGTTCAAAGAATGTGCATTTAGCTTGTGCTCGGGAGGAGTGTGCTGCAGATGTCTGTTAGGTCCAGCTACTCTGTGGTCCTGTTCAAACCTTCTACATCCTCTTCCCTTCTGTTTACTTGTGTTCCTTTTGGGGAACTGGGATATTCCATAAATTATTATTGTTGTTTTAAACATTTTCCCTTCAATGTTGTCAGTTTTTGCTTCATGTCTGGGGCATGTGTCTGTGTCCCTCCTTATATCTAACAATATTTTTTGCTTGTTTGTTTTAAAATCTGTTTTGCCTGGTATTAGCATAATCTCTCTAGTCCTCTAATAGTCAGTATTGGCAAGGGATATGTTTACCATCCTTTTACCTTCAACTGATTTATATCTTTGAATATAAAATGTTTCTCCTGCTTTGTAGGCAGACTATAGTTAGGCCTTATCTTTTTTTTTTTTTAATCTATTCTGATAATCTTTGTCCTTTAAATGAACTGATTGATCTTCTCATACCAATGTTATTATTGATATGATTGGATCTGTTCCTGCCCTTTTACCTTTTCTCCTGTATGTTTCACATCTTATTTTGTTTCTCTGATTGTCTTGTACTGATTTATTTTGCATCAAGTGGATATTCTCTGGAGTGTTATTTTCATTATTTTTATTAATTTTAACTATATTTTTTGGGTTATCTTCTTAGATTCTTGGTTGACAGTCTTTCTTTCAGCACTTCGAATATGCCATTCTACCGACTTCTGTCTTCCATTGCTTCTCATGAGGAATTATCTGCTTATCTCATTGGGGTTCCCTTGTACATGATAAGAAGCCATTTTTCTCTTGGTGTTTTCAAGATTTTCTCTTCTTTCCTTCAACATTTTGACTGTTATGTCTCTAGGTGTGGATCTTTTTATGTTTATACTACTTGATATCCATTGAGTTCTTTAGATATGTACATTAGAGGTTTTTAAATCCAATTTAGGAAGTGCTGAGCCATTATTTCTTTGATTTTTTTTTTTCTGTTTCTTTCTCTTCATCCTGTTCTTCTGATATGGCCATTGTGTGGATATTGGTGCACTTTCTTATTTTAACATTTACTTGTGCATATTTGTTGGGTACAGTGTGTTGTTTCAATACATGCATATACTGCACAGTGATTTATTTAGGGTAGACAGTGTCGTTCTGAACCCACTAGTCACCGCTCCTCCCCTCGCCCACCCTCTGGTAACCATTATTCTACTCTCTACTTCCATGGGAACCACATTTTTTTTTTAGATTCTTCATATGGGTAAGACCATGCAGTATTTGTCTTTCTGTGCCTGACTTACATCATTTAACATGATGGTTTCCAGTTCCATCCATGTTGCTGTAAATGATAGAACATAATTTTTTTTAAATAGCTGAGTAGTATTTCATTGTGTAAACATACCAGTTTTTTCTTTTTTTATCCATTCTTCTCTTAATGAGCATTTAGGTTGTTTCCATCTCTTGGATATTGTGAATAGCTTTGTGATGAACATGGGAGTGCAGGTGTCTTTCTGACATGTTGATTTCATTTCCTTTGAGTATATACTCAGTGGTGGGATTGCTGGGTCATAAGGTAGTTCAATTTTTAATCCTCTGAGGAAACTCCATACTGTTTTCCATAATGGCTGTACCAATTAACATTTCCACTGACAATGTAGTAGTATCCCACATTTCTCTGAGGTTTTGTTCATTTTTTAAATTCCTTTTTCCCCCCTGTCTTTTAATTACATCATCTCTATTAATCTATTTTTAAATTTCCTATTTTTTTCTGCCAGCTCAAATCTACTCTTGAACCCCTTTAGTAAAATTCTCATTTTGGTTATGATATTTTTCAGCTCTAAAATTTCTACTTATGTGTGTGTGTGCATGTATGTGTGTGTATTTGTTATATATATATTATATTTATATATAATCTCTTTATTAAAATTCTCTGTTTGAGGAGACACTATCATCATGCCTTCCTGGACCTCTTTAAGCATGGTTCTTTTTAGTTCTTTTAACCATTTATAACAGCTGTTTGATTTCTTTGCTATTCCCAAACTCTCTCAAAGGTAGTTTTGGTTGCCTGTTTTTTGTTTGTTTGTTTGTTTCCTTTCTTGCTGTAAATATGTTGCAATTTTCTGTCTTTTTTCTTGTGTCTTAATTTTTTATTGTGGAAAACTGGACGTTTAAAATAATGTGTTGTAGCTACTTAAGATACTGATTTCCCTCCTCCCATCTCAGAGCTTGTTATTCCCAAACTCTCTCAAAGGTAGTTTTGGTTGCCTGTTTTTTGTTTGTTTGTTTGTTTCCTTTTTTGCTGTAAATATGTTGCAATTTTCTGTCTTTTTTCTTGTGTCTTAATTTTTTATTGTGGAAAACTGGACATTTAAAATAATGTGTTGTAGCTACTTAAGATACTGATTTCCCTCCTCCCATCTCAGAGCTTGTTATTTTTTTGTTTATTTGTTTGCTTTCTTTTCTTTAGTTACTTGGGAGGACTAGTTCAGGAAACTTTCTTTCCACAGCAGTGTGCAGCCCCCAATATCACTCTGTGAAGGTCACACTGACCCCCTCCTCCAGGTATGATGGTGATTCTGGCTGGCCCCTTTGATTTTCTCTTGCTCTGGTTCAATGTTAAGCTTCCCAGGGGTCTGCCTGTGTTGGTAACACACCCAGCTGTTATCCTCCACCAATTTTACCTGATTGCTTTATGTTTTTTGACAGCATCCTGGGGCATAAATTGCTGCACAATCTGATCCAATTAAAATCAGCCTCTATGTTGAAGCTCTCTCCAGTCTACTCTCTAATGCTTGCTCTGACTCCAGAGCTCTGGTTCTTTTCATGGTTGTCTCTGTTAAATGTCTAGGTGGCTTACCATTTGCTTACTGCTGTCATGGAGCTAGTGGCCTTCTCCTAACTGTTCACATCCACAGTTGCCACTGTGCTGCATAGCTGCCTAGGCTTGGACTTCCCATGCTATGCTCCCTCAGGGAGGGTTATGAAGCTCTCTGCTCCTAGGGCCCACCTTGCCCCCTGGGCAGAAACTGACATCACTGCTTCTGTGCTGGTGGTGGGGACAGGGCTGCACCTCTGCAATGGGACACTCTCACAGTATGTGTGGGGTGTTAGAGGGAGGCGTATCCCTCAGTCTTCTTGGCTTGTCTCTCTTAGAGTGGAGCTTCTCCCCTGTGAGTGAGTTGGAATGAGGGCATCTGGGCCTCCCTGTTCTCAGAATGTTGCACTTTTGCTTAGAACTTCTACACTATCAATGGGAGCTGGAGGGACAAAGGACCCCTTGACTTCTGGGACGAAAAGGTCTTGGGGATGAGACATGTGGGTGGCCTGTTCCTCCCCCTTCCCCGAGGTGCTGCAGTACCAGACCGGAGCTAACAGGAGAGAGTGGCCAGTGTTTCTGGCATCCAACCCGGAGGAGGACTTCTGCTGCATTGAGCTTGGGGGTGGGGGGACAGTAATAGGGAGCAGGTCATGGCTCATGTGCCACACCTCTCACTGTTCTTACTGAGATTTAATAAACTTCCTTGAATTAATGCTTCTTCACTTTCCGTATGTCCTTAGGGCAACTTCCAGAGACTTTTATGTTTTTAATTTTTTTTTCCCAATTACAATTGTTTCACTGGGGAGAGATTCTCTGTTGCTCCTCCAAACTTATCAGTTTCTGTTACTTTTTGCCATAAAACCTTCCACGGCTCCCCCTTAACTATGGACTTTTGGGGATGGCTTCGGGCTCTTTAGTGTGTATTAGACTTTCTTCTTTCCAAGTTCCTGATGCTCTCTAAGCCTGAACTGATGCCTGGTATACTATTCCTGCAGGTTTAGTGCTGTTGCATGCCTGGGGTCACTCCTGTCTTCTGGAAGTTGACCAAGAAAGCCCCAATTTGCCTGATGCCCTGCAGTGAGGGTTTTGGTGTGTGGCCTGCTGGGACCACCATTCATTTTCCTATGTCATTCATTCCACAGTTTGTCCAGGCTGGCAGGGCCAGAAGAACAGAGGGTTGGATATTTGGGGAAGTCTGTCCTAGTCCCAGTTTTTCCCCACACACATTCCACCTCTCCTCTCCACCAGAATGTCAGTTCCGTGAGGAAAAGGATTCTGTCTTCTTCGTTTACTGCTGTGTCCTAACACTTACACGTGGCCTTCCTCGGATAGTGACCATGAACACGTGGGTACAGACATCATGGCCCATCATGATATCTGAGCCTTTCAGGGCAAATGTCATGGTGCCCTTTTATCCTTCTGTTGTCCAGACACCTGAGATATCTTGTGTCATTCCCAGGGAACAGGCAGCTGCAGAGCTCAGATGTGGGCCTCCCGTCTCTGAGCCCAGGAATACTCCTAGTGTGTTAGCGACCTCCCAAAGAGGGGTTGTGGAGCGTGCTCACCCCTTCCAGCCAGCTCTGACACCCTGTGATAATGGTGTGCATGTGGCTGCGCATGGAGCAAGGTCTGAGGAGGCTGGCGGATGTGGCCATTCCCATGCTTTGTGTTTCCTCCTAATTTCAAGATATCCTTTTCCAGACGCTTCCTCCCATTCCTGCAACAAAGTCAGCATGTTACTGAGGGTTGCCTGCCCTCCTAAGAAAACAAACCAACCGGACGCTGATGAGAAAGCCCCATGGATGCTTCTGGAACTTGCAGGGAGCTGACCTGGGCTGCGGGTGAGGAGCAAGCCCCCGACTCTCGCCCCTCTCTGCATCCTTCCCATTGATGGCCCGTGAGCATCCCTGCATGGCCTCATTTCATTCCAGGTTCCCAGATAACTTGAAATAAAACAGAGCTGGTATGATACTCACTGAATTTCTTCTTTGTGTTTTAATCAGAAACCTGCCAAAGGTCCATTTTTTCTCGATGCCGAATCACCTACTGCAGGTCCCTTTCTTTCTACAAAAGCACTCATTCTATCCTTTTCCCCCCTCCCCCAACACTCGTATCTGAGTTTCCTTTTGTTTTCTCCTCTTTCTGATTGATGCTGCTTATAGATTGCTTCAGAAATTAAGGATGCACACCCCTTTCTGTTTATGGGACCCATACATTAACTTTATGTTTTTTGTACAGCTGTCCACCTCCTCCACTGGATGGTGAGATTTGAAGACACAAACCCCATCTAACTCACTCCCCATCCCACAGTTCCCAGGACGGTACCCGGTACATGGCAGCACTCACAGCGTGGGTGTCAGATGAGTGCGCAAGCTAATCAATTACAAGTAGCATGACCATGGCTGCTGGATGTTGGTGGGAAGGAGAAACAGACTTTGAGTTTCATGTTGAAAATGGCTGGAAATGTTGACAACTTAGATTCATAGTGATATAGTCCCTAAAACACCAGGATTCCTAAGAAGATATCTCAGAAATGTCAAATGTCCCAAGCAAGTCCAGGGTGGGCTGTCACACTGACCTGATGGGAGAGAGCTGCACCAGGATTAAGGGGACAAGGCTCAGAAGTGACACTGATGTGGGAATAGGGGTTCATGGCTGAAATTTTCTGAAGATTCCTTCCCTTTCTGAAATGGGCTGGAGGCCTGGGAGGGTATGGGATATGGAGGACAAGCCTTCCTAAGTTGCCAAAGACTGAATTGGCCTGGAGCACCCAGCCTCGGGCCCCTAGGATATGTGCATCAGAAAGGAGCCCAGCACAGGAAGACCATGGGGCCACTGTCCACCCAAGTGCAGTAAGTGCCTGCTCTGGACTTGAATTCACCTGGAAGAGGTGGCGCCGCTCCCTGAATGGGATCTGTAAGAGCATTGAGCCACTACAGGCGTGGTGGTCCAGGTCGAGGAGCAGCACCACCATGATCTGCAGGTCACTGTGTGGTTCTTGTGCTGCTTGAGAGCCCCCAGCTCGGAGAGGTTCCCAGACGTGCCACCTTGACCACCTTGACTACGGAGCTGGCTCAGACCTCCCCAGATTCGATGTGCGAACCATACCCCAGGCACCCCCCGTCATCTGTGTGGCTCCTTTTACAGACTTGAGGAAAATAAGCAAATCCATCAAAAACTTTTTCAATACTCTCCACAAGTCAGGCATGTGAACAGAGAGACACAATCGATATGATTTATGGTCCGGATCAACTGTGGACCCAAACGCTTTCCATGCAGAAAGCCCTTTTTTGATCAATTACAATGCACCTGCAGCACTGTAAAAATATTGTATCTCTCAACCATCGAGACGTTTCATAAAAGTGTCACGATTTATTTCATTTTTCTCACATGTGGATGCTCTATCTCTGCCTTCCTGATTTTTTGCCACATTTAACACCATTTTTTTTCCTGGTTCATTGTCGAGATGGCAGCTTCTTGGACTTGGGCTCAGGGACGTGCTTACTGAATTGAACCTTTGTCTTGGATCTCCCAGATGGAATAAACCTCCCCAGACATGCTGCTTTAATCGGAATGTCACACTTCATTCAGCCCGAAAGTACCCCGGATGATTTCAATGTCTGAGTTGCTCATCTGACCCTGCATCTCAGCAGACAAGATACGCCATGTGGTCACCCAGCTCCACCGTTCTCCCAGGACCTGGTGGTTTCTAAGATCTCAGTGAATGACTGAAGAATGGATGGGAAGTCACCACTCCAATGGGTGAATGAAGAAGGTGTCCTCGACTAGGGACTGATGAGTCCCTCACTCATCCTCATAAATGACCTGAACAAGACAGGGAGTTTCCTGGGGTGTGAGGGAGAGGGGAGCCGGAGCCCCTGGAGAGGCAGAGTAGAGCAAGTGACCCGCAGGACACCCTTACAGCAAGGGCTGCAAAGAGCACCAGAAGGAACCCACCTCAGGCTGCTGAACTGGGGAGGGGTGAAGGTTCTCAACCTGGTGGTCACACTGCAGAGAAACTAAAAGTCACATTCCAACGGAGAAAGAATGTTCAAAACTCTGGACCCTAAATGGCACAGAAGATTCTTCCACCTGCCTTCTCCCACCTGCCCCCAAAACCACACATAAAGATGTCACCATCATCTTTTAAAAGATCCTCCAGCCTGCCCCAAGGCCAGTGGGTGGCTTGAGCACCCTGGATACGGGCGATGGGATGGAAGGCACCCCCTGCAACAGTTGGCACTTTGTTTACACTGAATTCTCTCAGTGCCAACTTCATGTATCATACTGAGTTCAAGCTTCATGTTCTTCGTAATGCAAGGAAAACAAAACTATTGAACACGTATTGAACACTTAATCTGCCCACATCTGTGCTAATCCTTTACTTACATTGATTTCCACACCAACTCTATGAGGTCATTTTATAGACAAGGTTACTGAGAGGCTTAAAGAGACTCAGTGTTTGCACAGCTGGTGCGAGGCTGAGCCTAGATCCTGGGCTGGGGCCCACCGTCGAGGTCTGCGCTAGGACACACACTCCCTCTTTCACACCCACATGGGACTCCACTGGCTTGGAGGGAGATTGTCCTGCCTGGACATGTGGCAAGAGTTCCCGAGAGAGGGAAGGAGGGGGCAGGGAGTGGCTGTGGATCGAGAGCCCCCCGGGTGATTTGGACAAGCTCCTGTGCTGGTGAGCGAAGACGGGCATGCTCTGGAATGATTGCTGACAGGTTGACGCTGCAGCTTTGGAGTGGGTAGCTCGATTTTCACTGTCATCTAAGCCATCAAGGCTTGTTTACAGGAGGTGAGGAACTGATTAGCCCTGCCTCTGATAGGAAAGGAAAAGCTACTCAGTAATCAGTGTCCCTGGTTGGTCCCCACACCCAGGGCAGCCATCTCTTCTAGCGACATGTACGTTTCAGAAAACAATCACGTCCCTTCCAAAACCCACATGTGGAGCTGGGCAGCTTCAGAAGAAACTGGAATTGAGGCCAGCAGAGGCCTCGCTCTGAAGAGCCTTGCACAGCGGCCATCCACTGATGTCCAACTGGGAAAGAATGACGGAGACGCGTGTGTCCCTGGTGCATGAAATCTGCGAGGCGGGCTCCTCTTATTTCTCATTTCCGGTTGACTTTTTTAAAAAATAGACTATTTTTGGAGTAGTTTTAGATTTAAAGAAAAATGAGACAGTGATACATTGAGTTCTCTTATGCCGCTGACCTAGTCTTCCCGTTATTGACATTTGCATTAGTATGATACATTTGTTCCAATTAATAAAAACAATTTTAAAAATACTGTTAACTCAAGTCCATAGCTTATTCAGATATTCTGAGTTTTTGCCTAACGTCCTTTTTCAGCACCAAGATGCCATCCAGAATTCCAAACTCCACTTAGTGTCGCATCTCCTGAGACTACCCGTGGCTGGGGCATCTCTCAGACTCTCCTTGTCTCTGATCGCCTCGACAGGTTCACCGGGTCAGGTGTCTTTAGTATGCCGCTCTATTGGAGTTTCTCTGGCGTTTTTGGCATGAATGACAGGGGTTATGTGCTTTGGTCATTTTCATCAGGACACACAGGCACATCTCATCAGCTCAACTCACGCCTGCTGATGCTGACCCCGAGGCCGTGTGTCAGGTTTCTCCCCTGGGACGTCACGTTCCCCTCCTCTCCATGCTGTACTCTTTGGAGGAAGTCACAACTGGCAGCCCAAGGTGTGGGGAGTTGTGCAGAGAAGGATGTGATGTGACGAGACAACAGAGAGAAACTGGGAGAGGCTGGAGACTGTGGTGAAGTGGCCACAGCCCCAGAAGCTGGCAGGGACCGGCCGCCGGAAGAGGCTGCCCCGGAGCTCGGGCAGGGCTGGCCCCACCACCTCCTTGATTTCAGCCCAGTGATCCTGATTTTGGATTTCTGGCCTCCAGAGCTGTGAGAGAACAAATTTATTTTGTTCTTCACCCCAAAGTTTGTAGTGATTTGTTACAGCAGCCAAGAAAACTATTCAATTCATCATTGTTTACGTCAGTACGAATGCATGGATATTTATTTTGTGCTATGGGTTATACTCCAATATTACTTTATTTGTTTTGCTGCTTAAATTGTCCAAGCTTTGGACTTTGGGGGCTCTTCAGTTCGCTCCTGTGCCCTTTAACAAACCCCCTTCAATGTGTGTTTTGTGTGTGTGTGTGTGTGTGTGTGTGTGTGTTTAGTACTTCCTTACTTTCTGATTCTATGAGATGCGTCAGGCTGGTCTTAGATACGCATTGCTTCGTAGAGCCAGCCATTTTTCCAAGAAGCCTTGCTGCTTTACTGAATTACGGCATTAGAAACGAGCTGTGCTTCTGGCTCCTGGAGTACCATTTCTTTCTGGCCCTCTGATCCGACAGAGTGAAGGACTACATGTGTGTACTAACCCATGTGTTTAAACATATCTGCAAATATTACCACATGTAAACATCTTTATCTGTGTTGAGTTCTTTTTTTTTTTTTCCTTTTTGTCTTTTTTCGTGACCGGCAACGGATCGCAACCCTCAGTGTTGCGCCCGTACCGGACCGGACCGGCAACGGGATCACAACCCTCGGCATTGCGCCTGCACCCCGCTCAGCCAGTGAGCGGCCGGTCTGTATGTGGGATCCGAACCCTCGGCGGGAGCGCCGCCACGCTTCCCAAGCGGCGCACTGTAGCAGTGCGCCACCGGGCCGCCCTAAACCTGAGTTCTTACTGATGACATCAACTCTGATCTGTCACTACACAGGTCCTTACAGCCGCCCCACTTGCTGTCTATAAGTCCTTACGCCAACAGTGAGAAGCCAGATCCCACCTTCCACCATTCATCTGCTCTGTTGTTCAATCCCAGCATACATGGGAGACATACCTGAATTAACGGGTATTCCTTTGTGAAATATAACTTCAAGTAGAGCACAATGCTTACATGCAGATCCTCTTGCCTACAGTCTTACAGATGCCACTCATTTTGAAAGTTACCTAAGCCAGCATCTCCCTGCTCCCCTTCAGTGAGGTTGTTTCATGTGTTTCTTTTATTTTTACTTTTTTTACTGTAACAGTTGATTGTACACATCTGTAGGGTACAGCGTTGCATATCGATACTTGTGTGCAATATAGGATGCTGGAATCAGAATAATTGTTATGTTCAGTAATATTCACTGTCATTGCTATTTGTGGCCCTTTACCCATTCCTCCCCACTCCATTCCCACTCCCAATAACCTCATTTCTCCTTTAGAAAGTTTAATTTATTATTGTGAATGCCGTATCTTTCTTTCTTTTATTTGTACGTTTACTATTTTAGCTCCCACTTATGAATGAAAATATATAGTATTTCTCTTTCTGTGCCTGGAGTATTTCACTTAATATGATTTTCTCTAAGTCCATCCATGTTGCTGTGAATGGCAATATTTCATTCTTTTTTATGGCAGAATAATATTCCACTGTGTACATATACCACATTTTCCTTATCCAGTCATCTGACAAAGGACATTTAGTTTGGTTCCAACTCTTGGCTATTGTAAATAGAGCTGCAATAAACATGGGAGT
>NW_007730563.1:175272-177208 GCF_000696425.1 Galeopterus variegatus
ATTTTCTCTAAGTCCATCCATGTTGCTGTGAATGGCAATATTTCATTCTTTTTTATGGCAGAATAATATTCCGCTGTGTACATATACCACATTTTCCTTATCCAGTCATCTGACAAAGGACATTTAGTTTGGTTTGAACTCTTGGCTATTGTAAATAGAGCTGCAATAAACATGGGAGTGCAGGTATCTCTTCAACATGATGATCTCCATTCCTCTGGGTATACACCCAGCAGTAGAATTGCTGGATCATATGGCAGTTCTATCTGAAGTTGTTTAAGGAACCTCCATACCATTTTCTATAATGGCCGCACCAACTTATAGTCCCACCAACAGTGTAGGAGGGTTCCCTTTCTCCACATCCTCACCAGTGTTTGTTATTCTCTGTTTTGATTGTTTGTTTGTTTTTGATAGCAGCCAGTCTAACTGGGGTAAGGTGGTATCTTAATGTGGTTTTGATTTGCACTTCCCTGATGCTGAGTGATGTTGAGCATTTTTTTCAAGTTTGATATATTTGTAATACGAATAGATGCCACTGATGTCTTACCATAGTCTGTATTTCTTCCTGGGATCCCCTGACCTCCTAAATCATTTTTTAAAAATTTGCATTGATTAAGGACTTCTTTTGGTGCTGTGAAGTTCTATGGGTTTTGAAAAATGCATGTCATTTATTACTACTATAATATACACAGAATATGTTTGCCACTCTAAAAATCCCCTATGCTTTACCTATTCAGTCTCCTTCCCTCCTCAATAAGCTGGCAACCACCAACTTGTTTTCCTGTCTCTAGTTTTGCCTTTTCCAGAATGTCACATAGTTGGGATCATGCAGTCTGTAGCCTTTTCAGATTGGCTTCTTTCACATGGCAATGTGCATTTAAGGCCCCTCCATGTCTTTTCATGGCTCGGTAGCTGATTTCTTTTCATCTCTGGATAACGTTTCATTGTCTGGATGTGCCACAGTTCATTTATGCACCTACAGAAGGACATCTGTATTGTTCCCAGATTTGGGCAATTATGAAGAAAGCTGCTATAAACATTCATGTTCAGAGTTTTGTTTAATCATGAGTTTTTAGATCAGCTGGGTAAATACCTGGGAGCATGATCGCAGGATTGAATGGTCTGACTGTGTTCTTCACTGCAAGAACCTGCTAAAACATCTTTGAAAGTGGCCACCTTGCATTTCCACAAGTAACAAATGAGAGATCCTGTGCCCTGTGTCCTCGTCAGCATCTGACATTACAGATTTTGGATTTTAGCCATTCTAATTTGTGTGCAGTCGCACCTCATCGTTGTTTTAATTTGCAATTCACTAAGAGAGATGATGTCGAGTATCTTTCTGTATGTTTATTTGCCATCTGTATATCTGCGTTGGTGAGGTGTCTGTTAAGCTCTTTTGTTCATTTTTAAAATTGGGATTTCTTATTATTGAGTTTTCAGAGTTTTTTTAAAAGTATTTTTGATACCAGCCCTTTATCAGATATGTATTTTGCAAACATTTCCCCCCCATCTGTGCTTACCCTTTTGTTTCTCCTAGTAATGCCTTTCACAGAGCAGACATTTTAAAGTCTCACTCATTAATTTTTTCTTTCATGGGTTATGCTTTTGGTCCTGTGTCTAAAAATCCAAGGTCATGTAGATTTTCTTATATGTTTTCTGCAATATACTTTGTAGTATTGCATTTTATATTCAGATTTATGATACATTTTGAGTTAGTTTTTGTGAAAGTTATAAGGCCTGTGTCTAGATTTCTTTTTTTGAATATCGACATCCCGTTGTTCCAACGTCGTCTGCCAGAAAGACCATCTTCTTTCCCACTGAATTGCCTTTGCTCCTCTGTCAAAGATTAGTTGGCATTTGCCTTTATTGATCTGTGTCTGTTCTTTCACCAACACCGCTCTCTCAATGACTGTCTTACTGTTGAGTAATGTCAGTCCTC
>NW_007730563.1:177871-179400 GCF_000696425.1 Galeopterus variegatus
TGTTCTTTCACCAACACCGCTCTCTCAATGACTGTCTTACTGTTGAGTAATGTCAGTCCTCGTATTTTGTTCTCTTTCAATATCGTGTTGGCTAGTACTGGCCTTTTAGCTTACCATGTAAACCTTAGAATGGATTTTTCCATATTCGCATGATAACTTGCTGGTGTTTTCAATGAGACTGTTCTGTGTCTACAGACAAGTTGGGGAAGAATTGACATCTTAACAATATTGAGTCTTCCAGTCCTTGAATGGTAAGTATAACTCCATTTACTTAGAAATTCTTCGATTTTTTTTTATTGGAGTTTTGTGATATTCCGTATATTTTATCAGTCTGGTTAATTTTTGTGGGGTTTGCATCAGCACACTCTTCAGGAAGACTTTGAATGGGTGACAGCTCACTGTACCCTTCCATCCCAGCTTAGATCTCCCCACCCTTTGGAAGCCAGCCATGACCTACGGACACCCCCTTGCTCTGCAGCACCTGATTCCAACCTCTTACACAGCACATACCACATGATAATGCACTTTCTGTTGTTATCAGACCAGCTTGATTGATGGCCTTGGGCTTTTTGAGAAGTGACTTTGTCCTGTTTGGTTTTGTGTCCCCAGAGCCACTTAAGGCTTGCACAGAGATTGGATTCACCCTAATCTCTGCAAATCTCAAGAACCCCTGGAAACTCCTGCTCTATATCTCAGGCTTCAGAGAGTAAGTGCCAGAAACTCAACTACTAGAGCTGCTAAGAACCTCACATCTTCCAGTGCCCTGTCTATAGCTGCCTTTTGAGAAACAACCTTTCATTTCATCTTGAAAATCTCATGCACGTTTCTCTTCTAGTGGCTTGAACCCAGCAACTTGCAGAGAAGAGACTCTTGGGAAACTTATGCAGCTATTGGTTTTTTCTTGCAATGCAGGGGCAGCTCTTAATGCAGGTGGCATTGACAGAGAATTCTGTACAACACTCCACATTAACACATCTCTTCTGAAGCTGTGGCTTTGTCTCCAGATGGTCTCTGCTAACATTCACTTAGATCACTTGCAAGGAGACGTGCCATGGGCAGGGAACCCCACTAGGCTGTGCAGGCCTATAAAGCAAAGCTTACGGGTAAAATTAGCCCTTTTAGCTGCTTTCCTCTGGGCATTTTCTACCCACTACCTGCCCCACAAAGGGAAATGTTGGATTATGACATTTTTCATCATATGAGAAGTGCTGTATTTAATGGTAAGTTTTTCCTTCTGAAAATTTTTACTAAAAGCTATGTACATAACAGGCAGATTCTATATAAAATTATTTGAAGTATTAGAACATTGCATTTCCAGAAAAAGGAGTTATTTTTTTTCTACTCCCTTATTGTTTTTATAAAGACAGAGAAAATGCTCCTTTGCTTATACGTCTGTCCCTTTTAGTTGTGAGTAGATAAGTTCCTTACTGCTTAACATGGCAACAAAGGATTGGATATCAGGTGAATAATATTAGTAACATAATATCTAAAAGTCAAGACAAAGTTGACCAAATTCTTGGAAAAAAAAA